>NW_027196721.1:10000-80649 GCF_038502225.1 Cherax quadricarinatus | reverse complement strand
TAGGATTAGACTGGAAAAACTTGTACAAAGAAGAATTATTAATTTACAAGGATGGTTAAACTACAACAGACTCAAAGGATCGAAGACAAAAAGAGGTGTCACATCTGTGGCCAGCACCAACACCACATCTGTGGCCAGCACTTCCACTGCCACCCCAGATGTGGCCAACAGCTCCATGGCCACCACTGATATTGATAGTGTTGTGAGTGATATTCCTCCAGTGTCAACACCTGCACCTGCTGGGGTGTCAAGTGCCACAAAGAGAGTGTTATTATTTGATTCTATAGATCCTCATACTACTGGAAATAAATTGATGATTTTTGATCCTAGAAAATTATATATTGATGTCTTATAGAAAGTATTTTGCCATAAGTGTTGTGTTTTAAACATGAAGACTGTATACTATGAAAAACATCTAGAGAGTTCTTTTTTTCTAGAATGTAATAAGTGTCACTATAAGTTGGGAAAAAAACCACACAAGAAGTATAAAAAAAGTGAATGTTGCAACTGGTAGGATGGTGTATGGGGAATTGTTAGCAGGTCGTGGATACCGTGCATTTATTCGTAGAAATGCAGTGTGTAGTTTGCCATATATCAGTCTGGAGGCATACAATAAATATGCATCTAAGATAACAGAAAGATCTATTGAGTCATGTAAGAAAATACTTGCTGAATCTAAGGACATTATTGTTCGAGAATATAGCAAACTGAGCATTGTACCAGATGACACAAAAATTCTTGACATTGATGTAATGTATGATGGAATATGGAACACAAGAGAACATCAGTCAAATATAGGCATCGGTGTAGTTATAGATGCCTTGACAAAATTAGCGGTTGATTATCAAGTATACAAACTTGAATGCAACATAAAGTATACAGGATCCTCTGCAAAGATGAAAAGTAAAGCAGCGGTAATGATGTGGCAGCGATCACTTGAAAATAAATTGAGATACAAAACAATTGTGAGTGATGGTGACAGCAACACATATAAAGCCATTGTTGACCTCAACGATGGTGAGGGTCCATATCCAGGCGTAAATGTTGAAAAAGAGAAATGTATTAATTACTATGCTAAATGTCTAAAGAACAGACTAACAAATTTAGTCAAGTCACAATATGTTGAGAAAGAATTGAAAACTGGGAGGAAGAGGAAGAGAATGGGAATGTTGACAGACTTTGTAATCGATAAGTTGATGCTCTACTTTGAGATGAATCTGTGACTTGATGTTGAAGATATGAGGGATGATTTTATCATGGCAAACTTCTTAAATTGTTCCTCAACTGATGAAAAACCACAGCATAACCTTTGCCCAACAGGTGATAATTCCTGGTGTTTCTACCAGAAAGCAATAGCAGCAAACCTTTCCCCACCATCTCACACCACAATGAAAGTACAGCTCCAGTTAGAACCTGCATACATTGAGGAAGTGCATAATATTTACAAAGACCTAACAACAGATGAAATAATGCGGCATTGTGTAAAAGCTAATGAAAGTCTACATCAACGCATATGGTCTTACTGCAATAAAGCTCTATTTCGAACAAAGAGGCAAGCTGATTTTGCAGTTAGCCATGCTGTGGCAGAGCACAATAGTGAGTATGTGAAGAGCTGCATAGACATACCACTTGACTATGGACGTTCAGCATTCACACACTTTGAAAAAATGGACAATAACATGCAGGTAGTACAGGCCAAAAAAAGCAAGAAATAGAACTTCAGGATGAAGGGGTACAAAAGGATCTTCATGGAACTTCAAGATGAAGGTATCTTCATGGAACTTCAGAATGAAGGGATCATGATGAAGGGACATGAACTTCAAAATGAATGAATTAGGATGAAGGGGACCTTCAAGGAACTTCAAAAGTTGAAAAACAGGATACTACATCCTGTGCTCCACAGGAAGTAGTATCCTGTTTAATAATACTGCCAGATGCCACATCCTGTTTGTCATCAAAATATAGAAGTTGAGAAACAGGATGTTATATCCTCTGAATGATTCATGATTCACCTAATTAAGCTTGAGTAAAAAGAACAAAGTATTTTTAGAATTTAGAAGGGGTAATATGTTTGTATGTATATAAGTTAGGCAATTTAGGTTTAGACAATCATTTCATTATGGATCTACAAGATAGGATTAGACTGGAAAAACTTGTAGACCTGCAAGGAAGAATTAATTTACAAGGACGACTGGAAAAAATAGGAAGATTGAATGAGCAAGAACTGATAGAGTTTTTGGATGATTTTCACTTTTCTGATGATACTTCAGATCTTGAAGAAGTACTAAGTAGTGGTCTAAAAACTCTTAAAATGATGTGGAAACAATATAGTAAATTGTCAGAACCAGTGTTAATTGACCACCTGTACAAAATCTATTGTTTAGAAGATGAATTGGTATTTAATATTTTGGAAAGATGAAATGGTATTTGATCTTCTGAAGTCTTGAATTAATCAAGTAGCAATTTATGAAAGTAATATGATGGTATTGGACATAAACATGTCTGTTAAACCAAATTATATTTAAGTTCCTCCCCTTTGAAACTATATAAAGTTAGGTTCAGTCAGAAAAAGATTTAAAACACTAAATGGACCCACAACAAGAACAACTGGAAGAAATATCACAAGGAAGAATGAATCTACAAGGACGATGGGAAGAACTTGAACGACTTCAAGGACAAGGACAACTGGAAGAACTTGAAAATTTGGACCTACAAGGAAGAATGATGAAACTACAAGGACGACAGGAAGAATTGAATAACTTTTCAGATTATAATGGAATTTTAGATTCTAAAAGTTTTGTGTAAGAAATACCAAGTGGTTTTAAATCTCTAATTAAAGAAGTAAAAACAATTTCTGAAATTGAGAAGATAGTGGGTAAGGCTCTTAAACATCGTCAAGTTTCACCTTTTGAAAAGGAATATTGGTCAAAACTAGAGTTAAAAAACTTCAGAGTGGTTTTAGAGAAAATTGACAGTCTGTATCACATCTTTTTTATTGAAGATGAAGATGAATGTGTTTACGAATTAGTGGTGAGTATGGCTTACAAGAATTCTCATGTTTTTGTGGAAATGACAGCAGCTTGTGATGGAGAAGGTGGTTTTGAATATGAAGATGGAGGAGATATATTAATTACCTATTGTCCTAATAATCTACTTTTCTTCCATGCCAAAAGCAGCATTGTTCATACTTTTAGAACACAGGAAAATTATAAAACTCTACTTAGAAATTCATTTATAGAAAATGGATATACTATATCTCCAGTAAGTGACTTCAGTCATCTCTTTCCTGTGAATGTATGGCTTGATGATGATTAATGTATTTCTTATATTAGATGGTTTCGTTAATTATTTTGTAGATCTTTAAAATAAAAGGATAAAAAAAATTATACTTTTAATTATTAACCCTTTGACTGTCGTGGTCGTATATATACGTCACAGGACATAGGAGATACCTTGTTTGACTTATCTATACGCATAAATTCTAGCGGCTTCAAATCAAGCAGGAGAAAGCTGGTAGGCCCACATGTGAGAGAATGGGTCTCCATGGTCAGTGTGCACCATATAAAAAAAATCGGGGAGCCAGTGGTGCATTGTGGGAATACCATTTCAGTCTTCCTTTTTCAGCATGTCTAGCGGTAAGAAATATGTGACTCCCCAGCAAATCTGGAACTCTTCTCTTCCCAAGTGATGCTCTAACATAGATGGAAGTGTCATTGAAGATCAATTTCATGATTTCGAGGAGTTTGAGACCAAAAGCAATGGAGAAGGAGGAGGAAGAAGAGGAGGAGGAAGGAAGGAAGGAAGGAGGAAGAGGAAGGAAGGAGGAAGGAGGGAGGAGGAGGAAGGAGGGAGGAGGAGGAGGGAGGGAGGAGGCAGAAGGAGGGAGATGGAGGGAGGAGGAGGAAGGAGGAGGAAGGAGGGAGGTGGAGGGAGGAGGAGGAAGGAGGAGGAAGGAGGGAGGAGGAGGAAGGAGGAGGAAGGAGGGAGGAGGAGGAAGGAGGGAGGAGGAGGAAGGAGGGAGGAGGAGGAAGGAAGAAGAAGAAGAAGAAGAAGAAGAAGAAGAAGAAGAGGAAGAGGAGGAAGAATAGGAAGAAGAGGAATAATAATAATAATAATAATACCTAATAGTAATAATATGTAATAATAAGTTCCCTTGAGGCATGAAAAGAGTTCACCCCATGACAGTGACAAGATAAGGGGAGATAACATCTGATAAGAGCTGACCTTTGATGAGTGTAAACGAGGGTGGACGGAGGGGGGCAGCTGTGATGCTCCAACACAGATGGAAGTGTCATTGAAGATCAATTTCATGATTTGGAGGAGTATGAGACCAAAAGCAATGGAGGAAGAGGAGGAGGAAGAAGAGGAGGAGGAGGAAGAAGAGGAGGAGGAAGAAGAGGAGGAGGAAGGAAGGAAGGAAGGAGGAAGAGGAAGGAAGGAGGAGGAAGGAGGGAGGAGGAGGAGGCAGAAGGAGGGAGGTGGAAGGAGGGAGGAGGAGGAGGCAGAAGGAGGGAGGTGGAAGGAGGGAGGAGGAGAAGGGAGGGAGGAGGCAGAAGGAGGGAAGTGGAGGGAGGAGGAGGAAGAAGAAGAAGAAGAAGAAGAAGAAGAAGAAGAAGAAGAAGAAGAAGAAGAAGAAGAAGAAGAAGAAGAAGAAGAAGAAGAAGAAGAGGAGGAGGAAGAAGAGGAATAATAATAATAATAATAATGAACATTAAAATGGTATAAAATACCGACAGATTGTTAGGTAAGACACATATGCAACAGTTAGGTATCTTTATTTCGAAACGTTTCGCCTACACAGTAGGCTTCTTCAGTCGAGTACAGAAAAGTTGATAGAAGCAGAAGATACTTGAAGACGATGTAATCAGTCCATCACCCTTAAAGTTTTGAGGGTGATGGACTGATTACATCGTCTTCAAGTATCTTCTGCTTCTATCAACTTTTCTGTACTCGACTGAAGAAGCCTATTGTGTAGGCGAAACGTTTCGAAATAAAGATACCTAACTGTTGCATATGTGTCTTACCTAACAATAATAATAATACCTAATAATAATATGTAATAATATGTTCCCTTGAGGCATGAAAAGAGTTCACCCCATGACAGTGACAAGATAAGAGGAGATAACATCTGATAAGAGCTGACCTTTGATGAGCATAAACAAGGGTGGAGGGAGGGGGGCAGCTGTCTATCTGTCAAGAGCCAGGAGGAGGAGGAGAAGGAGATGAAGGAGGAGAAGAAGGAGGAGGAGAAGGAGGAGGAGAAGGAGAAGAAGGAGGAGAAGAAGGAGGAGGAGAAGGAGGAGGAGAAGAAGGAGGAGGAGAAGGAGGAGGAGGAGAACGAGAATGAGAAGGAGAAGGAGGAGAAGGAGAAGAAGGAGAAGGAGAAGAAGGAGGAGGAGAAGGAGAAGAAGGAGGAGGAGAAGGAGAAGAAGGAGGAGGAGAAGGAGAAGAAGGAGGAGGAGGAGAAGGAGGAGGAGAAGGAGAAGAAGGAGGAGGAGAAGGAGAAGGAGGAGGAAGAGGAGAAGAAGGAGGAGGAGGAGGAGAAGACGACAACGAACAAACATTTGTCTTTCTGTCTATTTGTCTGTCTGCCAAGCTCCCTGTCTATCTGTCTAGCTCTGTCTCAGAGAGAGCCACAAGACTGTGTCATCATCACGTTTACTCACATCTTCAAGCAGAGTATAGCACTTTGTCTGGATTTTTTGGGTTATCCTAGGTAATTTACACTATGTATACTTGTATTTATGTGTTCCTGTGAGACAGAGATAGACAGACAGAGAGAAAGAGAGAGACAGATTGAAAGAGATAGAATGAGGGAGAAAGATAATTAGATAGAATGGAGGGGAAGCAGCATCCCACCCCATTGTTTTGACAGGCGGGAGGGGGAGTGAGTAATGAGACAATATGTCATTTTGACAGCTGCAGACTCCTGACTCAAAACAATTATAAGCCACACACTCACACCCAAGACAAGGTTGCTGAATGGTGATAATAGCAGTTTTATGAAAGTATCTAGTGACTATATATGTGTATATATATTATAGAAACCAGAAGCAAGAAGGGAAGGCAGGAATGAAGGAAGGACTAGACGAAAGGAAGGAAGGGTAAGTACTGATCGGAATTTTTTTTTTGGGACTAAAACAATCAGAAAAATAATCTTAACATTTTCATAAGAGAAAATAATTTTTTTTTTCGAATATTTTGCGACACCAGGAGACACTTCAGGATTGGGCCTTTCCACAGTCAAAGGGTTAATTCATCAATTTGATATCCCTGTAAATTAAATAATTATGCAGAATACAATGTATTATACCTATGGAGATGTCTTTGATCTGTGTCCAGGGTGCACTACCTGGGGTTGATAATCTCTACTATATAGGCGTACTCCTTGACAGAGAGACACAGTTGGTAAGAACCAATTGCATGAATGGTCTCATTCCAAGCACTATCTTAAAGAAATAAGAGTGTACTTGTTGTGGATTCCATCTCACATTGGTCTTCGAATGCATGATAGAATTGGAGGGAGCAGATTACAATCTTGGCTTGCAGTAGTTTGAGAACAATAATAAGAAAAGAACTTCAACTGAATTTTATTGACTTAAGGACGGGTAGGAAATTTTCAGCGCGCTCTCAAGAAAAAAATCGAAAATTATGGAAATTGAGTTTTTCATGTAGAAAAATAGCTTAATAACTGGCAACACAATGGTACAAGAATCAATGTTCTAAGATGTTTCTTCAAGAAATTATAGTCATTTATATCAGGTATGGTAACGGCGATGTAGGTAGCGCGTCTGTTCTCAACCCATGTATTTTTTGGAATTTTTTCCTTGTTTTTTATCGCTTTTTCTTTTCATTATTCTTTCTAATATAATAATTGATTATTTGGCATCATATAAGAGTAGGTGGAGCTTATCAGTAGAGTGCCAGCCAATCGGGAGCCATCTGAGAACACTCGGCAGTACTCCCCCTCCAGATGGTGCCAGGTGAAATCACTTCATTATTACACTTATATCAGCTTATATATCAACTATACGGCTTATTTATCTATTGGAATTGATCTAATATGATATAATAAACACTATAAATATCAAAAACAAACATGTTATATACTCTAGACTGAATAAAATAGGCCATAATATGGCGAGACTCCACCAGCAATATTTCGATATAAATGAGTTACTCCTTGTCTCCTTGTTGTGAGTGATAGAAAAAGGTTAGGTTAGGTTAGGTAAGGTTCGTCAGGAAACAGGACAAATGTTTCCTGACGCGGGTCTTAGTCAGATGATGACCCGCCTTTGGAGCTTTTGGTCATCTGACCGAGGCCTTCCGCTGGCTTACCGGTCCACCCCTTTAAAAATTATGGTCATTTATAACCTTAGAAAAAGGTATTTTGAAGAGGATAACTGCAGTAGAACATCAGTTTACTTAGAAAGATTGATACAAGTCAGTCAATCTATAATCATTCTATCATGCTGGAGGTGTCTATGGTACATCAAACAAAATAACCAAATTCTTGGAGTCACTACCACTCGGCTCCATATTTTTGGCAGGTTAAATCACCACAACCAGATGTAGTCTAAATGAAATGTAATTAGAAACAACTCACCCAGAAGTGTTAAAGAAATGGCAAAGTATTTTATCCACAGTGGTATATTACAGACCATTCTGGATAAATACCCTGATTTTGGTAGCTGCAAATAAAGCATTACCACATGTGTGTGTGTGTTCTCACCTAGTTGAGATTGCAGGGGTCAAGTCCAAGCTCCTGAGTGTATGTATGAGTGTGTATGTGAGTATGAGTTTGTATATAAGTTTGTGTGTGTATGTGTGTGTATATCTCAACAATCAATATTTGCATCAATAACTCATTACAGTTGTGACCGTGTAAGGAAGTGTGAATTGCATCCCTGGTGCTAAGATTCAAAGTAAAACAAATAGCAGTAAATGTGTATAAGTAAATGCTGAAACATAGTATGGAAACTCATCAATGTGGAGCCACATGAAGTCTGTAAACTATACTGTGAATGTAAGTACTGTGTGTTTCTAGCTTAAATGTTCTAGCTTTTATAATTCCTCACCAGGAAGAACTTGAGGTCTACCAGACTCACTCATAATAATAAGTTTTGCATTTAGCACCCTTATCAGGAAGAGAGCAAGGTTATACTTAGGTTTGCCAGACTCAGTAATAAAAAAAATAGTTTCATCAAGGCTATCCAGTCATAACAAAGTCTTTGTTTAGCTTAACACCTATCCACCCTCCACAGGAACAGGAACTCATCAAGGTTATCCAGTCACACCCCAATACACCCACTCTCAACAGGAACTCAAGCAAGGCTATTCAGTCACACTCAGTTCCCAGTCACAGTCACACTATGTGATAGAACATACTACTCCACTGCACTTTCCTTCACTTGGTAAGTAATATAAAACAAGTTGTGAATTAATATAAGTATATTTTAAACAAGTTATGAACATACATGTCTTATGTGCAGTGTCTAGTGGTAATAGTAGCATCAATGGTAGTGTGGTATCAGCAGCAGTAGTGATGTGTTGTAGGAGCAGCAGTGGTGATAGTAGCAAGGGTGGTGATGGGAAACAGTGGTGGTAGCAGCAGTGGTGGTGTGGTGATACTAGCATCAGTGGTGATAGAAGCAAGGGTGGTGATGGGAAACAGTGGTGGTATCAGTGGTGGTGTGGTACCAGCAGCAGTAGTGATGTGTTGTAGGAGCAGCAGTGGTGATAGTAGCAAGGGTGGTGATGGGAAACAGTGGTGGTAGCAGCAGTGGTGGTGTGGTGATACTAGCATCAGTGGTGATAGAAGCAAGGGTGGTGATGGGAAACAGTGGTGGTATAAACCATACCCCCGGCCGGGATTGAACCCGCGGTCATAGAGTCTCAAAACTCCAGCCCGTCGCGTTAGCCACTAGACCAGCTAGCCACAATAAGATTCATCCAACTAGGTATATTTCTACACCATAGGAAAGTTAGCACAGGCACCTCTGTGACCACAAATGCTGGAGTTTTGAGACTCTATGACCGCGGGTTCAATCCCGGCCGGGGGTATGGTTTATTTGCAATCGTGTCATTACGATTTCTTAAGTCAGTGGTGGTATCAGTGGTGGTGTGGTGATAGTAGCATCAGTGGTGGTGTGGTACCAACAGCAGTGGTGGTAGCAGCATTGGTTGAAAATATTACCATGATGGTTAAATTTTTTCTATGATCACAAAATATTTTTTTAATGACCCAAAATATTTTACTATTATAGAAATGATTTTTTCAATTTTTTTTATTGATCATAAAATATTTTGGATAATCAAACAAAATATTTTGTGATCATTAAAAATTTTTTCATGATGGTTAAAATCTTTTGATGATGGTTAAATATTTTGGATCATCAAAAAAAAATATTTTATGATCATTGAAAATTTTTCCATAATGGTTAAAATTTTTCTATGATGGTAAAATATTTTGGATCATCAAAAAAAATATTTTATGATCATTGAAAATTTTTCCATGATGATTAAAATCTTTCTATGATGGTAAAATATTTTGGATCTTCAAAAAAATATTTTTTGATCATTGAAAATTTTTCCATGATGATTCAAATTTTTTTATGATGGTAAAATTTTTTGTATCATTAAAAAAAATATTTTCTGATCTTTGAAATTTTTTTCATGATGGTTAAAATCTTTCTATGATGGAAAAATATTTTGGATCATTAAAAAAAACATTTTGTGATCACTGAAAAATTTTCCATGACAGTTAAAATTTTTCTATGTTGGTAAAATATTTTAGATCATTAAAAAAAATATTTTATGATCATTGAAAATTTTTTCCAAAATGGTTAAAATTTTTCTATGATGGTAAAATATTTTGGATCATCCAAAAAAATGCTTTGTGATCATTGAAAATTTTTCCATGATGGTTAAAATCTTTCTATGATGATAAAATATTTTGGATCATCAAAAAAAATATTTTAGGATCATTGAAAATTTTTCCATGATGGTTAAAATCTTTCTATGATGGTAAAATATTTTGGCTCATCAAAAGAAATATTTTGTTAGCAATGAAATTTTTTCCATGAAGGTTAAAATTTTTTTATGAAAGTAAAATATTTTGGATCATCAAAAAAAATATTTTGTGATCATTGAAAATTTTTCCATGATGGTTAAAATTTTTCTATGGTGGTAAAATATATTGAATCATCAAAAAAAATATTTTGTGATCATTGAAAATTTTTCCATGGTGGTTAAAATTTTTCTACGATGATAAAATATTTTGGATCATCCCAAAAAAAAAATTGTGATTGAAAATTTTTCCATGATGGTTAAAATTTTTCTATGATGTAAAATATTTTGGATCATCAAACAAAATATTTTGAGATCATTGAAAAATTTTCCATGATGGTTAAAATTTTTCTATGATGCTTAAATATTTTGGATCATCAAAAAAAATATTTTATGACCATTGAAAATTTTTCCATGATGGTTAAAAATTTTTTATGATTGTAAAATATTTTGGATCATCCAAAAAAATATTTTATGATCAAAGAAAATTTTTCCATGATGATTAAAATCTTTCTATGATGGTAAAAATTTTGGATCATCAAAAAAAATATTTTATTATCATTGAAAATTTTTCCATGAAGGTTAAAATTTTTCTATGATGGTAAAATATTTTGTATCATTAAACAAATATTTTATGATCATTGAAAATTTTTTCCATAATGGTTAAAATTTTTCTATGATGGTAAAATATTTTGGATCATCGAAAAAAATGTTTTGTGATCATTGAAAATTTTTCCATGATGGTTAAAATCTTTCTGTGATGGTAAAATATTTGGATCATCAAAAAAAATATTTTATGATCATTGAAAATTTTTCCATGATGGTTAAAATCTTTCTATGATAGTAAAATATTTTGAATCATCAAAAGAAATATTTTGTTATCATGGAACTTTTTTCCATGAAGCTTAAAATTTTTCTATGTTAGTAAAATATTTTGGATCATCAAAAAATTATTTTGTGATCATTGAAAATTTTTCCATGATGGTTAAAGTTTTTCTATGATGGTAAAATATTTTGGATCATCAAAAAAAAAATATTTTATGATCATTGAAAATTTTTCCATGATGGTTAAAATCTTTCTATGATGGTAAAATATTTTTGATCATCAAAAAAAATATTTTATGATCATAGAAAATTTTTCCATGATGGTTAAAATTTTTCTATGATGCTTAAATATTTTGGATCATCAAAAAAAATATTTTATGATCATTTAAAATTTTTCCATGATGGACAAAATTTTTCTATGATTGTAAAATATTTTGGATCATAAAAAAAAATATTTTATGATCATTGAAAATTTTCCCATAATGGTTAAAATCTTTCTATGATGGTAAAATATTTTGGATAATCAAAAAAAATATTTTGTGATCATTGAAAATTTTTCCATGATGGTTAAAATTTTTCTATGATGGTAAAATATTTTGGATCATAAAAAAAATATTTTATGATCATTGAAAATTTTTCCTTGATGGTTAATTTTTTTCTATGATGGTAAAATATTTTATATCATCATATGAAATATTTTATGATCATTTAAAATTTTTCCATGATGGTTAAAATTTTTCTTTGATGGTAAAATATTTTATATCATCATATAAAATATTTTGTGATCATTGAAAATTTTTCCATTATGGTTAAAATCTTTCTATGATGGTAAAATATTTTGGATCACCAAAAAAAATCTTTTATGATCATTGAAAATTTTTCCATGATGGTTAAAATTTTTCTATGATGGTAAAATATTTTATATCATATAAAATATTTTATGACCATTGAAAATTTTTCCATTATGGTTAAAATTTTTCTCTGATGGTAAAATATTTTATATCATCTTACAAAATATTTTACGATCATAGAAAATTTTTCCATGATGCCAAAAGCAAGGTTATATACTCAGGTTTTCCAGACTCAGTAATAAAAAAAATAGTGGTTTTATAAAGGCTATTCAGTCATACAAGTCTCTGTTTAGCTTAACACCCACACCCACCCGCCCTCCACAAGAACAGGAAAACATCAAGGTTATTCAGGTGCACTGACCCACCCTCAAAAGGAACTGAAGCAAGGCTATTCAGTCACACCCTGTCCCTAGTCACAGTCACACTATGTAATAGAACTCAGTGCTAAACACACATACTACTCCACTGCACTTTCCTTCTCTTGGTAAGTAATATAAAACAAGTTGTGAATTAATATATTTTAACTAAGTCATGAACATGTCTTATGTGCAGTATGTAATGGTGATAGTAGCATCAGTGGTGGTTTGGTATCAGCAGCAGTGGTGATGTGGTGGTAGTAGCAGCAGTGGTGATGTGTTGGTAGTAGCAAGGGTGGTGATGGGAAAAAGAGGTAGCAGCAGTGGTGGTGTTGTGATAGTAGCATCAGTAGTGGTGTGATACCAGCAGCAGCAGTGGTGGTGGTAGCAGCAGTGGTACTATGATGGTTAAAATTTTTCTATGATGGTAAAATATTTTATATAATCATATAAACCATCATAGAAAAATTTTAACCATCATGGTACCACTGCTGTTACCACCACTGCTGCTACCACCACTGTTTCCCATCACCACCCTTGCTATTACCATCACATCACCACTATTGCTGGTACCACACCACTACATATTTACATATAATGCAAAATATTTTACCATCATAGAAAATTTTTAACCATCATGCCAATATTTTCAATGATCTATAGAAAATTATTCTGTAATGGTAAAATTTTTATATAATATTTTCTATGATCATATAAAATATTTCACAATCATGGAAAAAAATTTAACTTATAGAATTCACTCCATCTGGCAGTAGCCTAAGTCCACAAGACATACATCCTGTGCAGTACAGGATGTACATCCTGTTTCTCACCTGGTGTCTTGGGTAAAAAAATATTCTATGAAAGTAAAATGCTTTATATGATGGTAATACATTCTGTGCAGTACAGGATGTACATCCTGTTTCTCAACTGGTGTCTTTCTGTATCAGCTTACGATAATTTTTCTATGATGGTAAAAAAATATTCAATGAAAGTAAAATCTTTTACATGATGGTAAAATATTTTTTGTGATCATATAACACAAAGCAAGGTCTAGTCACAAACATTTAATGTAGATACATAGTGTACAGTATCTTTTTTATTTGGTGTGTTATAATATTTATGTTGGTCTCTGTAGTTTTCTGATATATCTTTAACTCATTTTTTTTCTAGATCTGAAGATGTGGGTAATTGCTTTCCAGAATCAACATGGAACTTTCCTTTTTGAAGTGGATAATATCAACATGGAACTTCCCTTTTTTATTTTTACAGATAACACTAATATTGCTAAAGTTATAATTATTTCATCTACATTTGATTTATATACTTATATATGCTTTTATGTATAATCTGCATAAATATTTTTTGTACATTTTTTTAATAAATATATTTATTTACTGTTTTAGTTAACCTTTATGAATGAATGAATGAGAATTCAGTGATAATTATTTCATCTACATTTGATTTATATATATTGTCAAAACTTGTCCAGAGGGCTGAGGAAGGGTTGTTGAGGTGGTTCAGACATGTAGAGAATAGATCAAAACAGAATAATTGAGTATCAGTGCCAGACGGTGACTGTTAAAGTTGGAAGTAGGGAAGACAGTTTTAGCAGAAGACCTGCCAATAAGATGGCTGTGATCTCTTTAGATGCCTTCCTCTCCCACTACATTGTCAAATACTCCAATTTCTTTTAGAAGTTTGTGCTTTTCTCAGAGGATCAGCTTCTTCCAGAGACTCTCTGTAGTGGAAGGAAGGCAGGGTAGGGGCTGGACTAGGAAAGGTTGGATGGAAGGGGTAAAGGAGGTTTTGTGTGCAAAGTACAGTGCCTGCAATCTGAAGGAGGGGAGTTAATGCTACGATTAAAAAAACTGTAGTGTAAAGAACCCTTCTGGCAAGATAGTGATGGAGTGAATGATGGTGAAAGTTTTTTTTTTTTCAGGTTACCCTGCCTTGGTGGGAATTGGCCAGTGTGTTACATGTTTTTATGTATAATTTATAAACATTTTTGTTTTGTATATATTTTTAAATAAATATATTTATTTACTGTTTTAGTTAACCTTCGAGAGAATAATAATTGATAAACTGAGAGTTAAAGTTAAGAAAATTGTCAATTCATAGATACTGATGACAAGTGTATTCCATCATTATAGAACACTAGTGTGAATGATGAAAGTAATGTGATTAAGGAGCTGAAACCACCGAGGGTACATTACCTGTATGTCTAGTACACTAACGAAGTTTGGGATCCAAGACAAACGCTATGACCTACATCACCACCAGTATCCAATTAAAAGAAGGTCTTATGGTCTACACAAGCCTCTCTCCATTTTGCTCATTTATGAAATCAGAGAATTCCCTTTATTGTAACTTTTTTTACTTGGTTAAATATATATAGAGATTAATCATTAATTATGTAAAAAAAACTCAAAGATCATTTCAATTGAAATTTAATTCATTTATATATAATATGATTTTTAGGCTTATAAATACAAAACACTAAATGCATTTTAGCAAAATAACCACATCAACATATTTTTTTAGCTAAATTCACCATGCTATTGCTATTTAAGCTAAGATCGCAAGTTCTGCCTATTCGGCATGACATATATATATATATATATATATATATATATATATATATATATATATATATATATATATATATATATATATATATACATATATATATATATATATATATATATATATATATATATATATATATATATATATATATATATATATATATATATATATGTCGTGCACAATATGTAAAACCGGTCAATTAGCAAGAACTCATTCAAAATTAAGTCCTTTCTGAAATTTTCTCTTATACGTTTAAAGATATATTTTTTTCATTAATGTTAATATATTTTTTTTTAATTTGGCACCAAAAGAATCTTAGAAAACTTACCTAACCTTATTATAACAAGAGCTATTAATTTTAGCAGAAACCCTTCAAAACAAATTGTAGATTTGTTTCAATAATTTAATACTAAACAAACCCAGTGAAATATATTTTTTTTCGTTAGGTACAGAATGATTTTGGCAAAATTATTGCATACACAAAATCATTCTGAGCCTAACAAAAAAAGAATATTTCACTATATTTGTTTAGTATTAAATTATTGTAAACAAATCTGAAATATATTTAGTTGGGTTAGGCTAAAATAAATTGTGCTTGTTATAACAAGGTTAGGTAAGTTTTCTAAGTTTCTTTTGGCGCAAAATTATAAATTTTTACATCAACAGTGAAAGGACTTAATTTTAAATGAGTTCTTGCTAATTGACAAGTTTTACATATTAGGCACGACATATATATGTATATATATGTGTGCGTGTGTACTCACCTATTTACTCACCTATTTGTGGTTGCAGGGGTCGAGTCTTAGCTCCTGGCCCAGCCTCTTCACCGGTTGCTACTGGGCCCTATCTCTCCCCGCTCCATGAGCTTTATCAAACCTCGTCTTAAAACTGTGTATGGTTCCTGCCTCCACTACGTCATTTTCTAGGCTATTCCACTGCGTTACAACTCTATGACTGAAGAAATACTTCCTAATATCTCTCCGACTCATTTCTGTCTTCAACTTCCAGTTGTGGCCTCTTGTTTCTGTGTCCCCTCCATGGAACATCCTGTCTTTGTCCACCTTGTCTATTCCACGCAGTATTTTATATGTCGTTATCATGTCTCCCCTGACCCTCCTGTCCTCCAGTGTCGTCAGGCCGATTTCCCTTAATCTTTCTTCATAGGACATTCCCCTTAGCTCTGGAACTAACCTTATGGCAAACCTTTGTACTTTCTCTAGTTTCTTGACGTGCTTTATCAAGTGCGGGTTCCAAACAGGTGCTGCATACTCCAGTATGGGCCTGACATACACGGTGTACAGTGTCTTGAACGATTCCTTACTAAGGTATCGGAATGCTGTTCTCAGGTTTGCCATGCGCCCATATGCTGCAGCAGTTATCTGATTGATGTGTGCTTTGGGAGACATGCTCGGTGTTATACTCACCCCAAGATTTTTCTCCTTGAGTGAGGTTTGCAGTCTTTGGCCACCTAGCCGATACTCTGTCTGTGGTCTTCTGTGCCCTTCCCCTATCTTCATGACTTTGCATTTGGCAGGATTAAATTCGAGAAGCCATTTGCTGGACCAGGTGTCCAGTCTGTCCAGGTCTCTTTGAAGTCCTGCCTGGTCCTCATCAGATTTAATTCTCCTCATTAACTTCACATCATCTGCAAACAGGGACACTTCTGAGTCTAACCCTTCCATCATGTCGTTCACTTATACCAAAAATAGCACTGGTCCTAGGACCGACCCCTGTGGGACCCCGCTCGTCACAGGTGCCCACTGTGGTACATCATTACGTACCATGACTCATTGTTGCCTCCCTGTCAGGTATTCTCTGATCCATTGCAGTGCCCTTCCTGTTATATGCGCCTGATGCTCTAGCTTCTGCACTAATCTCTTGTGAGGAACTCTGTCAAAAGCCTTCTTGCAGTCCAAGAAGATGCAATCAACCCACCCCTCTCTCTCGTGTCTTACTTCTGTTATTTTATCATAAAACTCCAGAAGGTTTGTGACACAGGATTTGCCTTCCGTGAATCCGTGCTGGTTGGCATTTATACTCTTGTTCCGTTCCAGGTGCTCCACCACTCTCCTCCTGATAATCTTCTCCATAATTTTGCATAATATACACGTCAATGACAGAGGTCTATAGTTTAGTGCCTCTTTTCTGTCTCCTTTTTTAAAAATGGGAACTACATTTGCCGTCTTCATTACCTCAGGTAGTTGCCCAGTTTCCAGGGACGTGTTGAAGATTGTGGTAAGTGGCATGCACAACATATCTGCTCCCTCTCTAAGGACCCACGGGGAGATGTTGTCCAGTCCCATTGCCTTTGAGGTATCGATGTCCCTTAGCAGTTTCTTCACCTCCTCCTCCTCCTTATCTGTATGTATGTCGTCCAACACTTGTTGGTGTATTCCTTGCTGGTGTCCCAATCTGGTCTGTCCCCCCAGAGTCCTTCCTGTCTCTTCTGTAAATACTTCCTTAAATCTCGTGTTGAGCTCCTCACATATCTCTTGATCGTTTCTTGTGAGTTCTCCACCTTCTTTCCTCAGCGTTATCATCTGGTCCTTGACTGTTGTCTTCCTCCTAATGTGGCTATACAGCAGTTTCGGGTCAGATTTGACTTTCGATGCTATGTCGTTTTCATACTGTCGCTATGCCTCCCTCCTTATCTGTGCATACTCGTTTCTGGCTCTTCTACTAATCTCCTTGTTTTCCTGGGTCCTATGCCTCCTGTACCTTTTCCATTCTCTGTTGCACTTAGTTTTTGCCTCCCTACTCCTTCGGGTAAACCAAGGACTCGTTTTGGTCTTCCTATTATTTCTGTTTTCCTTGGGAACAAAACTTTCCTCTGCCTCCTTGCACTTTGTTGCCACATATTCCATCATCTCGTTTACTGATTTTCCTACCATTTCTCTGTCCCACTGAACCTCCTGCAGGAAGTTTCTCATACCTGTGTAGTCCCCCCTTTTATAGTTTAGCCTGTCCCCTTCAGTTCCTGTTACCTTCTCCACTTGTAACTCTACTATATAATCAAAACTCAGAACCAAGTGATCGCTAGCTCCAAGGGACCTCTCGTAAGTGATGTCCTCAATGTCTGAACTGCTCAGGGTGAACACAAGATCCAGTCTTGTTGGCTCATCCTCCCCTCTCTCTCTGGTTGTGTCCCTGACATGTTTCGGGACCCCCATGTGGCTCCAGGTTTTCCCAGTCGATCTCCCTGTGGTTGAAATCGCCCATTACCAGTAACTTTGCTCTGTTCGAGTGAGCTCTTCTTGCCACCTCAGCGAGTGTGTGCACCATCACCCTGTTGTTTTCTTCGTACTCCTCTCTTGGCCTCCTGCAGTTCTGTGGTGGGTTATGCATCACTCCAATGACTACTTTATGTTCTCCGGACTGAATTGTACCTACAATGTAGTCTCTTTCTCCAATCATGTCCATGCCTTCCATTTCCTCAAATCCCCATCGGTGTTTTATGAGCAGTGCAACCCCTCCTCCCCCTCTACTCCTTCTATCTTTCCTCAGGATCTGATATCCCGTTGGGAAGACTGTGTCTGTTATTGTCTCAGCGAGTTTTGTTTCTGTGACTGCTATGATGTCTGGGGATTTTTCACTGATTCTTTCGTTCCACTCCTCATGTTTATTCGTTATTCCATCTGCATTTGTGTACCAAACTTTCAGTTTCTTTTCTATCATTGTGGTCATGCAAGAATATTGGGGTTGGGGGAGCGAGAGCCTTGGTGGGGGCCTATATGGGGCTGTGGTGTAGGTGGGGTTTGTGATGATGGGGGTGGGGTCAGAATGCCCATAAGGGACAGCTGTTGGGGTGAGGTTTGTGATATGGGGCTTGATGGCAGAGGGAACAGTGAGTGGGTTGTAGTATAGGTTGCTCAGTTGCGTTGGGAATGTCGTGGTTGGAGTCTTTTGGTGGGAGATTCTGTGGGGTGTGTTTGCCCTTCCTCCTGTGTCTGGGTCCTGCTCATTTTTGTGTGTGCATGTGTATGTGTGCATTTGTGTGTGTGTGTGTGTGTGTGTGTGTGTGTGTGTGTGTGTGTGTGTGTGTGTGTGTGTGTGTGTGTGTGTGTGTGTGTGTGTGTGTGTGTGTGTGTGTGTGTGTGTGTATGTATGTGTGTATTTAGAGTATGAGTTGTTTTGTTGAACTGCAGTGACAATTTAATCCACTATAATAGAATTCAAATTGCTCTTCATCCGAGGTACTTATAATTCCCACCTCTTCCTCATATCAAGCCTTTCGTATGTCTCTTTCATTAGGCGATGTAAGACATTATCAGGTTTTCTTTTCCCATCATATATAATAATAACATTAATAAGGACAGTATTAATATAAATGCAAATACTAAATCCAATGATCTTGCCCCTACTAATACTGCTACTACAACTACACTGTTACTGTACTACTACTACTTCTACTACTATTATACTACTACCATACTCAGAGCCTGATTTACGCCTTGGTGGGCCCGGGGCACTATAGGTTTCAGGCCCTCAACATGGAATTAAAAAATGAATCATAAACAGCAGTTTTCAATATTTATTCTATATATATATATATATATATATATATATATATATATATATATATATATATATATATATATATATATATATATATATATATATGTCGTGCCCAATAGGCAGAACTTGCGATCTTGGCTTAAATAGCAACGATCATCTTGCCATATAGGACAAGCAGCGAAAATTTGAGTATGCAATAATTTCACCAAAATCATTCTGAACCTAACGAAAAAAATATATTTCACTGAGTTTGTTTAGTATTAAATTATTGTAAACAACTCTAAAATATATTTAGTTGGGTTAGGTTAAAACAAATTGTTCTTGTTATAATAAGGTTAGGTAAGTTTTCTAAGATTCCTTTGGAGCAAAATTAAAATTTTTTACATTAACATTAATGAAAAATATATATCTTTAAACGTATAAGAGAAAATTTTAGAAAGGACTTAATTTTAAATGAGTTCTTGCTAATTGACCAGTTTTACATATTTGGCATGACATGTATATATAAATATATATATATATATATATATATATATATATATATATATATATATATATATATATATATATATATATATATATATATATATATATATATGTATATATATATATATATATATATATATATATATATATATATATATATATATATATATATATATATATATATATATATAAGTATATATATATATACATATATATATGTATATATATATATATATATATATATATATATATATATATATATATATATATATATATATATATATATATATATATATGTCGTGCCGAATAGGCAGAACTTGCGATCTTGGATTAAATAGCAACGCTCATCTTGCCATATAGGACAAGTGAAAATTTGCGTATGCAATAATTTCGCCAAAATCATTCTGAACCTAACGAAAAAAATGTTTTTCACTGGGTTTGTTTAGTATTAAATTATTGTAAACAAATCTAAAATATATTTAGTTGGGTTAGGCTAAAATAAATTGTTCTTTTTATAATAAGGTTAGGTCAGTTTTCTAAGATTCTTTTGGTGCAAAATTAAAAATTTTTACATTAACATTAATGAAAAAAATATATCTTTAAACGTATAAGAGAAAATTTTAGAAAGGCCTTAATTTTAAATGAGTTCTTGCTAATTGACCAGTTTTACATATTCGGCACGACATATATATATATATATATATATATATATATATATATATATATATATATATATATATATATATATATATATATATATATATATATATTAGTTTTCCAGGAAGACATCTGATTTTTTTTTTCTCAATTTTATTGATTTAAGAATAATCTTGACTATAATTTATGTCTTTGGTGTCACGCTTTCGGTATCTATCTATATATATTTTTTATGTAATAATTTGCTAATGGGCCGACCGACCGATCAACTAGACATTTAATTTAAAATAGTGTAATTTATAAAAGAAAGAAATCAAAACCTTCTTACTTTATGAAAGAAATTGATTCAGTCTCTCTTTTTGTAAAAATTAACCCTATTATGAAAGGGTCAGCTTATGACGGCCAAGAAAGGCATCTTCACCTGTTTTTTTTTTTTACTTTTTAGTTAATTTACCTTGGATCTTAAAGAACAATTCAAATATTAATTATCTTATTGTCGTACATCTCCATGACAGTTTAGTAAAATCATGCAACTCCATCATAATTATAGTATCTAGCCTACGTTTATTTATATCTTTTGGTGTAGAAGTTCTAGGAAAAAAGGTATTCCATTGACAGGGATAAAAATGTATCAAAGAAAATAGGACAACATCAAATGAGAAATTTATACCAATGAAAAAAAAATTGTACCGATGAAAAAAATTCTATAATAATAATTTCATGGGGAATATATAAAATATGACAAGTAACAATAAAAAGTACATATCGCCTGGGTAAGAAAACACAAGTCTAAAATTTGAATTTCTCTATAAAATTTAACCACAAATAGTTTAGAGTAATCTATCAAATTATCATAAAAATTATTGATTTTTAATTTGATCAAACAATTTCTAAAAAAATTCTTTCAGATAGTTTAGTATTATTTATAGAATAAATCATCTGACTTTCTAGTAGTGATATAAATTATTGGTTTTTAGATAAGTTATGAAGTTGTGGTGCTGTTATTTTTTAAACTGTGGACATTACTGCAAAGTTTTTTTTTTTTTACATACAACTGTATGTTACTGTATTCACACTAAATGAAATAAATACATAAATACATATATTTACACTACATGCATATTTACCCAATTACATAAATTCATACATAAATGCACTTTTGAAGTAATTAGACTGGGATAATTAAATTTCATGCATAATTGTTCCAGTCTGCTGCAACCCACAAAATTTACAAATGAAACATTACATAAGCAAGTGTAATTAGCAACCCATACATCACATTTATGCAGCATATGATTACACAGCAATATCTACAAAAAGACTTTCTTTCTATGCTCAGCATCTGCCAAATCTTTAACTCATCAAACTATATCTTCTTCAGGACACTGCTCTCAACATCTAATAACTAGTGACTATCATGCTCAAATACGTTCTAAGGGCTACATTAACACCTGCAAAGGTATCAGTAAGCCCTTCATCATGTAGTAAAACTGCCTGTTGAGATGGAGTGAGACATGACCTGAGCTTGGCAAAGGCTGCAAACTGGACAATTTCCTCAACAAACACACTACTTAAGTCTTCAGAGTAAACACTGATACGTTTCTTAGCCTCATTTTCTATCTCTGCATCAGGTAAGCTGCATAAGTTGACTGTTACATTGAACCTGTTATATACTGCTTAGTATGCTACCTTGCATTGTTGTAAGGTAACACACAATTAATCTAAAATGACATTCAAAGTTTCACATCTGAATTTTTCCCTGAGAGACATAACAACTTCCTCTGAGGCTCATGTTGGGTTTGCATCCTATTGATTGTTTCTCTTTCTTTGCTTGTTTGTAGTTGATTTGTAGTCTGTGTTGACCCAGATGTTCCTAGCATCCAGTTCCAGCTCTTCATAACTATCTCGAATTGATTTCGGAAACCTTCCCAGAGAATCAGTTAAATCCACTACATCTTTCATGTCAACATCAACACCTCGAAAAGCTTTGCTTGTACTGTTCAAACGTTGAACTGTTCCAGATCTTAGGCACTGGAAAAGTTTCAAGACAATCCGTTTTGTCTCCCAATTACCGAGCTTCATGTCTTGCTTCAGGTGCTTGCCCCAAGTCGCATTCAATATCTCTGAGTTGTATCCATGTACAATGGCTTCAGTAGTATCAGCTCTTACTGACCAGCGAGTGTCTGAAAGAGACTTGACAGTTAGTACTCTTTTCTTTACTTCCAAAGACTTCCTTAGATTTGCCCATCTGTGTGTTGATGCAGAAAAAAAAGGTGTATAAACTCTGAATAAAGCCAAAATAACTAACAACTTCCAAACAGCAAGAGGCAGCAGCCTGTCCTACAAGATTCAGTGAGTGAGCAGCACAGGGAATAAAAACTGCTGCTGAGTTCTTATTTTTAAGTCTGGTCTGCATTCCCGTGTAGCAACCGGACATATTACTAGCATTGTCGTAGGACTGCCCTCTGCAGTCTCCAAAATTAATACCTTCTTTCTCTAGAAATTCTAGCAGGGATGCAGACAGCAGTTCATCCTTGTGAGACTCTGTCTGCAGGAAAGTTAAAAATCTTTCTACTGGCTTTCCAGAAACGACATATCGCACAATCACTGTTAGATGGTCAACATGAGCCAGGTCTGGTGCTCATTCAACTGAAACTGACAAGTACTTTGCAGTTTTAAGCTCTGTCACAATATAATTCCTAACATATTTTGCCATCAGCACAACAATTTCTTTGTAGATTGTTGGCGATAAATATGACTGCTTATCACTTCCAGGATTGCAAGATTCATTAAGGCGTTCCATCAGAAATGGACCAAATTATGCAATAAGTTCCATGATTCCTCAAAAGTTCCCATTATGCTTTGATCCTATGATATCTTCACTACCCCTAAATGCCAGGCCACTTTCAGCTAAAATGGCCGTCACAGCCACAACACAGCACAATACTTCACACCAGTATTTCTTGTTTTCATACACTTATTTTTCCAACTGCCTATCAACATGAAAGGAGTCCTTACATCCAACATTAAACTTTAGCACAGAATTTCAGTGACCTTGACTTTATTCATGAATTTTAATTTTTCCTCTGCTTTTCTTCAGTCATTATAACCATCCTTGCTGGAAAACCTGTCACATCTGCTGGACATCAGAGTACATTAAAAACAATAAATAGCATCCTCTGATGGGCTGTACAGGAGCCACTTTCTCAAATGCTGCTCACCATTGTTGTGAATAGAGTAAAACATGAAATTCATGAAATGACGACAATGCTTGTCCAGTTTGCTCTAACCTGACTGTTAATAGAGTCGAGATTCTGGGCATGAGGAATCATTTTTGTTTTGACATATGGTGGCAGTTGACCAAAAGAACACATGCTTTTCTCTGACAGGAAACCACATATCTAGGTTTAAATCACATGATGGTGCTTCACTGTCCATGTCTACAGAAGTATCTGTAGAATGTGGTTGTGGTGATTCATTACCTTTACTATCTATATTTGGTATGTTCTTTTAATTTTCTGCTGATGAACTTGGGAATGCAGGTGGGTTCTCAGAAAAAAATCATCAGGCAGTGGTACTGGTTCTTCATTAGTACTTTCCATGTTTTCCACTACGGAAGCAGAGAAAAATTCTGTAAGGCGTTTTGTCTTTGCCATGAACGCAGCATTTCTTTCACTTGATTCTTTGGAAATCTTTCTTTTCTGAGCTACCGACAACTTAATTTTCCGTGGCATACTGGGTCTTCTGAGAAAAAAACAAATTTTCAGATTTTTTTACATTTAACGACAATGTAGTTAATAACACACACACACACACACACACACACACACACACACACACACACACACACACACACACACACACACACACACACACACACACAAGTATCAAAATTTATTAAACACTGTCTTAAGAACTAGGAATCACAGGTCATGAGAAATGACCTGTCTCACTCATAATCTTAAACCTTCATTTAAATGTTCAGTGAAGTGCCAGACATACTAAGATAACTTTGAATCATGATCACCATCCCATGTTGTGTAAATCTCTGAAGAAGTTAAATGTGGCCAAGTGAACCCAGTGGCCCAGTGAATAATTACTAAATCAATAAGTAAATCATTACAAAATGTTTGTGGGAAAAAAGTAGAACCTAAGATGGTATAAATGTTGGCTGTAAAAGTAATGAGAAGACAGTGACAACACAATGAATAATTATAAAGAGAAATTAATTTAAATTTTGCAACAAGTTCTAAAATTAAATATATATTTGTAGAATATTAACAATTATCATATGTTTGGTATGCAGGTATGAGTTGCCAGTCAGTGTTTGCTCTAATTCACACATCTAAAATAATTCATGGCTCTGGTGTAATTTAAAAATATTTTAGATTGTGACTGTAAAGGACACAGTTAAAGAAAGGTAGTAGTGAATGTAGGCAACATAAAAACGAAGATGCACACCAAGAGCAAATAGGTATTCTGTAAACACAGGGTCACAGTATACGAGGAGAGGCATGGAGTAGAATGAGAGGCACAGTACAGAGGGTAATAAAAGTCATTATGTGCTTACAATACTTTTCAGGCTTTTGTTAAAAACCAGAACATTCTCTTTTTCAAAGAAGAGAAAAAAGAATATCATACACTTACTGTGTAGCAATCTGAAGATTATTTTTTATTTAGTAGAAAGACCAAACCATTTGTCTGCTTTACTTTTTGAATCACTTCACAAAAACTGTTGCAAGGGGAACTGCAAACTTATAAAATTAGCTTTCTTGAATGATCTGACTTGAAAACTTGAAAACTTAACGTCTCTAAAAGGCATAATGATGATGCTGTTCCTTAAGTGCAGCTGTCCATCACGTAATTAGATATTTTGATAAGAGAAGCGTACCATTCATTGATGAGTAGTCAGCAAAGAACTACACTGATTACATCAGAGAAGACTTGTGTAATACGGTGTTTGACATTTTAATTCAGTAATCTCTCAGTGATTCACAAAATTGTAATAACACGATTGTAAGCAAACATGGAACTGGTTGGGTTTTGTGACTCACCCGTTCTGTGGTTTCTTTTAGTGGCATTTGTCGAGAACAATGACTCTAATTTTCATAAGGGGCATAGATTTAAATTCTGTAACTACAGAGAAATTATGAGTACTACATGGAGTGAAATATACTGCTACTACAGTAAATGTATTCATTATAGTGAATGAATCCGTGAGCAAACTTTGCCAGAGTTAAGGCAGCATGAAGCATGTGACAGCCACCTAACGCTGAAGTCAGGTAGTTGAGCATAAATAAGGTCTTCAAATGGTATTTTGCTCCACAAGATGTAATAGACATGTATTTCACTAAGATATGACAGACTGAGAGGCATTATTTGACAGTGATAGGAGTTGAGTGTCTCAGTAATTTGATTCTAAGAATGCAGGGAAAAGAAAATCTGGTGTCCGACATGTTCGCTGCGGTGAAAGCTTTTGAGGAAAAGATATATATGTTTGTTGGACAAGTCGACGATGATTAATTTTAACAACTTGCTCTGCTGTGAAGTTAATATCTTTGCTATGATCCATACCCAACCTGTGGGTGGTAGTCAAACAGATTACAGCTGTACGTAATGGGTCTAGGGACAAGGCTGCAAAGTTTTGATAGCTGAACAAGTTACAAAGGTAATGAATCCTTAACATGTCTATATGGAATTATTAATGGAACTATTAAATGGGACACACACACAGTGGTAATGCTTTATTTAGAGTGAGGGAAGTCATGGTATTTTTCCAGAATGGTTTGTAATATACCACTGTGGATAAAATACTTTGATATATCTTAAACATATCTGAGTGAGTTGTCTCTGAATTCATTAATATTACAGCATTTCAGTACATAATGAAGCAATGTCATTATGTTGGTGGTAATTTAACCTCCCAAAGGTACTTGTATAGCAGCTGGAGCCAGGCAATAGTGACATCCAAAAGTCTGCTTAATTTGTTGGATGCACCAGACATGTGGCTCCTCCTGCATGACAGAATGATGATAGATGGACTAACTGGTGTCAGTCTCCCTCAGTCTTAAGTCAATGAAGTTCAGTTGAAGCTCTTTTCATATTATTGTTCTCAAACTGCTGACTGACAAGCCATTATTGTAATCTACTCTCTCTTTAAAAAACATATAACTTAGCCAATTCATCAGTTGTGTTATGCATCTGAAGACCAGTGTGAGATGGAGTTCACAGAAGGTGCACTCTGACTTCACTGTCCACAATCCTACCTTACCTGTGTCTGACTTCTGACACAAGCATTCTACAATTTATACTTAATCAGCTGAGAGCATTTATAGGTGGCAGAGAATCAGTTACAATTAAAATGTCAACATTCGATACATGTACACAGTTGAGTGCATGGAGTATGGCAAATAGTTCAAACATTTCTCATAAGACAAGGAAATGAAGTCACAGTTCATTCTAGAAAAGATACATTAAGAATAGGTATGTTGATATACATGAGTTTCTTGCAAGCATCAGCAGGAAATGTATTTGTGAACAACCTTCGTCATCAATGAAAATTATGTCTAAACTTATTAAAAATGAACTAAAAATGTGTTTCACAAAAATCGAACTTGATGTTCATGCTCTCTCTACAAAAGTGCAACCTCAAATATCACCCTAGAATTAAATACGTAAATTTTAAGCATGCGATACATATTTGCAACATTAATTTGTACAAGATCAAACATTAATTGGTTATGTTCACTGTACTTTGTTATAATTGTGACAATAACTTCCTTTCCTATATGATTTAGCTTTTTAATACTTGATCTAATTAATACTGGATCTAAAATATGTGTTCTAAGGTAAACTGTTTCACTTTTGTCTTAATCTGCTAATTGTTAGAAATATTGATTGATTTGTTTATAAAATTATAGTTTTATGAAAGAGTTGTTTTGAAATTGACACGAACTTTCGTTTGACAAGTTTAAAACTTATTAATATTATTATGTTGGTTATATTTGTCACCAGATAAAATCTCTTCTGTTTCTAGCTGCCGCTTTCATCATACATTTGACCATCTAATGTGGCAAACTTATGTAGAAAGGTTGAAGACCACTGCGTTCAAATATATTTATGTTAGTTATCACGAATTTCCTTCTGCCATGAAAACTGGAGTCACTGCTACATCACTTTGGTTGGTCGGTGTTGTTTCCAGATGTGGACTTGTTTGCCGTAGACATGGAGCCCACCTGTAGTAGTATCACCAGGTACGTCACAAGCATACTCACAGACTGCCAAAACAAATGATTGTAGTGTTAATAAGAATATGGATAATACCACCAGCAATAATTTGATTTGTGTAGTAAATTAAACGAAATTACTTATTTTTTTCCCCATTATGCTGGGAGGTATTACCTAAACTGCTGGCTAGGGACCCACAGCCTTAAAGAAGGAAAAAAAAAACTAAAGATTTCTCCCAGAAGCTGTTTCAGAATTTTTTTCCCCAACATTCCAACATATGCAGATGAATATTTTATTTAAGTCTCTATATTAAAGATGTACCAAGTAATATATTGTTAAACTCGTTAATTGAGGAATAAACATATATTAATGAACTGTTTATAAACATGCATAAATATTTAAAAATTTATAGGTACAGATATGTTGACAAATTTATAAGCATGCATATTTACACTGCATGTGGAAAATTAATTTATGTTGAGGATTTCCTCAAACTCCTCAGATACCAAGACCCAAAGAGGCAGCAGCCATTGAATAGCCACGTTGAGATGCTGGAAGAGAAATACAGGAGCACTCGTGTATGTAGTAGTTTCACTGAGGGTGGAATCCAGCACTTTTGAGGAAACCAATTTTGTGGCTCCCCAGGTACAAAAAGTTTAAGAACATAAAAAAGAAAAAGAAATGCAGCAGGCCTACTGGCCCACACCAGGCAGCTCTAAGTCACACCTGGTTTAAAAGGAAGGAGCATTGCAGCAGGCCTACTAGTCCAAGCTAGGCAAATCCATCTCACCTCCACCCACACCTACTCATGCACCTGTCTAACCTATTTTTAAAGTTGCATCAAGTTTTGGCTTTACTGACGCTACTCGGGAGTTTGTTCCACCCATCCACAAATCTATTACAAAATCAATGCTTTTCTATATTTTTTTTAAATATAAAATTTTCCAACCTGAATCCATTGCTGTGAGTTCTATCTTGGTTAGGTATTTTTAATATGATATTTATACCCCCATCCTCATTATTTATTCGTATGTGTGATCCTAAATGGTCGGAGCAGTAATAGTGGACCAAGTCCCTATGGTTGTTGATGTTGAATATTTTCATGTGAACGGCAGCACCACCCTGATGAGCAGCACTGAGATGTAACTGTCGGCCAGGGTACATGCACGTGTATAGTTCCACACAAACAGTATTCTGCAACTCTAGAAATATAGTGATCCCATCAAGACAGCAAGCAAGCGAAGGTTCGTGGGTAGTAATGATCAAGGTTCTCTCCCAGCTGGTCACTGAACAATAGCAATACTATTTATTTTTGATTACGCTGACCTCAGTGTGTCTAGCATGACATTCATTGGACCTTGTACAGTTCAGACCATGCAAGACATATTAGTTATCTACCACTTCGCTGCAAAGTGGTAGCAAGTTTACTTTAGAAAGCAACGCTAATTCTTGTCAAAAGAGCAGAGTGATTTTTTCATGCATTATTACTGCAAAAATTGTTACAACATAACAATGTATATCAAAATAATTAATTAGCATTAAATAAATTCAAACAGATTTAAGATAAATTTAGTAAAATTAGGTTGAAATAATTTAGGTTATGTTAAGTTAGGTAAGACCTCTAAGTTACATTTGGTGCAAATATCTATTTTTCACACTATTATATAATAACTAAAAAGAGCTTTTAAGCGATAAACAACACTGCGACTAGCCGAGGATTCGAATCCATGTTGTTTTACAACACCTAGCTCTTCCGGGTGCGTAATTCTTGTAGGATTGTTGGTCCCATGGGTTACAGCATCATGGAATTTTTGCTCACCATCAGGCAGGCTAAAACATCATGGGTTCGAATCCTCGGCTAGTTGCAGTGTTTTTTTTTAATATCACACTGGCCGATTCCCACCAAGGCAGGGTGGCCCGAAAAAGAAAAACTTTCACCATCATTCACTCCATCACTGTCTTGCCAGAAGGGTGCTTTACACTACAGTTTTTAATCTGCAACATTAACACCCCTCCTTCAGAGTGCAGGCACTGTACTTCCCATCTCCAGGACTCAAGTCCGGCCTGCCGGTTTCCATGAACCCCTTCATAAATGTTACTTTGCTCACACTCCAACAGCACGTCAAGTATTAAAAACCATTTGTCTCCATTCACTCCTATCAAACATGCTCACGCATGCCTGCTGGAAGTCCAAGCCCCTTGCACACAAAAAAAGGTGTATAAACTCTGAATAAAGCCAAAATAACTAACAACTTCCACACTGCAAGAGGCAGCAGCCTGTCCTACAAGATTCAGTGAGTGAGCAGCACAGGGAATAAAAACTGCTGCTGAATTCCATGTGTTGCATAAATCCTATCCAGTCGGGCTGCATAGCCTCTGCGCACAAACGTATGTTCCACCCCCTACCCACCCCTCCCCACTACATCATAAACCCCTACATCCCCCAGCAGATTTCTTAGGACAGGTAGTATGCACCCCGCCCCCCTCGGCTCAACATCCCCATGGCGGATAATGCAATTCCAATCCCCACCTAAGACCGAAATTAAAGGCAAACCCCGAATGTGAAACGTTAAAGCCTCCCTCACAAAGTCTATTTTAACTTTAGAGCCTGCTGGCATATAAACTCCGATGAAACAAACTCTAACCCCACCCCAATACCCATCCACCCTTACCCCCCTCCTCCCAACCCAAGGTGCTCCAAGGGCTGGACATCTTCACCTCTATAACCACCCCACCCTTTAATTTTAAAGAATTGCTCACATACATTTGGTAGCCTTTCAACCGTAACTCTCTACCAAATTTATAATTATGTTCTTGCATAAAACATACATCCACATAGTAACGACGCAAAAAACACTCCATCCACACTTTTTTAACTTCCGTCCTTAGGCCATTGGCACTGATAGTAAAACACTTGAATTTACAAAAAAGGTGGTTTACCTCTATGTTTTTGGGTCTTTCCTGTTCCTACACACACATTAAACTGCCCATCTTCATCATTCGGCTTCTCGAGACTACCCCCCTCCCCCCATACTCTACCTTTATGCTGGGACCTTGAAACTATCCCTTCTGTGATAGGTGGCTCAGCCACTTTCACCTACGATTCCCTCCCCGGGCGCTGTCCTGGTGTCAAGATTTCGTCCATATCCGACGCTCCCGCCGATCGTTTGCGGGAGCTGCCATCCACATGCATCTTCTCGCTAGACGAAGCCCCCTGGTGAACCTCCACCACCACCTCATGTGTCCGTACAAACGTGGTTTTGTCCTGCATTTCCATGTTAGGGGATTCCTCAGTCATTAATTCACGACACGCCGTCGAAACAACAGGACCATGTTCTGTTCCCTCTAGAAGGTCCTGCAACACGTCTTCCAGCAACTTATGCTGTGGCAAAACCTCAGGCCTTACAGGATCCACTGTAAGCGTGGGCATGGTAGATGCATCCACTGACAAGGTGGCACACATCGTAGACTGCGTGTCCTCCTGTTGCATTTCCTCACTCCAAAGCTTGGGAACTTGCCCAGCTGAGGTACCAGGCTCAGTCACGAAAGCCTCAGCCCGTAGGCCCACAGGTGAATGGTCCCAGGAGTGGACAACCAGTCGACGGGGGCACTGGGCAGCCATATGCTCATAAGAGTTGCATAGTCTGCAAGTCTTCCTTTGGCCCACGTAATGAACAAACACTTGGGTCCTATATTTCTCCAGACGTATGTAAGAAGGAATCGACTGGCGGAGCGTCATCTTGATGGTGAAGGAGCCCTCTGGGAACCCCTCGTATGGGCCCTCTCTCCACACTCCCTTGGACGCTGCATGCACGATTCCATATCAGCCAAAAACATCCCTCAGATCGTACTCCTCCGCCTTGAAAAGCACGTTTCTCACCATGACCCAGGTGACATACGTCGACACGTCATGTAGACACACTTCCACAGCTGAATTCACCACCATTTTCCTTTCTTGAAAAGCTTCCACAATCTTGTTGTAGAAGCCGGCATTCACGAATTTTATAAATATCCTTGACATCCCATTCAAAGCTACGTTATATAATTCTTCATTGGGGATGCCGTATACGTCGCATATAATGCATGGCATTAATGTATGCATTGTAGAAACACTGAGGGAACCTTGTGTGAATGCAACACAGACCGTGTTTACTCTCCTGCCTTGACGGTCCGCCATCTTGTGACTTGTAGTGGCCTCTGAAAAATGCACAGAAAGCCAGATGATTTGGAAGCTACTGCGCAGCCTGTTTCCCTGAACCCCTTCATAAATGTTACTTTGCTCACACTCCAACAGCACGTCAAGTATTAAAAACCATTTGTCTCCATTCACTCATATCAAACATGCTCACGCATGCCTGCTTGAAGTCCAAGCCCCTCACACACAAAACCTCCTTTACCCCCTCCCTCCAACCTTTCCTAGGCCGACCCCTACCCAGCCTTCCTTCCACTACAGACTGATACACTCTTGAAGTCATTCTGTTTCGCTCCATTCTCTCTACATGTCAGAACCACCTCAACAACCCTTCCTCAGCCCTCTGGACAACAGTTTTGGTAATTCTGCACCTCCTCCTAACTTCCAAGCTACGAATTCTCTGCATTATATTCACACCACACATTGCCCTCTGACATGACATCTCCACTGCCTCCAGCCTTCTCCTCGCTGCAACATTCATTACCCATGCTTCCCACCCATATAAGAGCGTTGGTAAAACTATACTCTCATACATTCCCCTCTTTGCCTCCAAGGACAAAGTTCTTTGTCTCCACAGACTCCTAAGTGCACAACTCACCCTTTTCCCCTCATCAATTCTATGATTCACCTCATCTTTCATAGACTCATCCGCTGACACGTCCACTCCCAAATATCTGAATACATTCACCTAATTCATACTCTCTCCCTCCAATCTGATATCCAAACTTTCATCACCTAATCTTTTTGTTATTCTCATAACCTTACCCTTTCCTGTATTCACTTTTAATTTTCTTCTTTTGCACACCCTACCAAATTCATCCACCAATCTCTGCAACTTCTCTTAAGAATCTCCCAAGAGCACAGTGTCATCAGCAAAGAGCAACTGTGACAACTCCCAATTTATGTGTGATTTTTATCTTTTAACCACACGCCTCTTGCCAAGACCCTCGCAATTACTTCTCTTACAACCCCATCTATAAATATATTAAACAACCATGGTGACATAACAAATCCTTGTCTAAGGCCTACTTTTACTGAGAAATAATTTCCCTCTTTCCTACATACTCTAACTTGAGCCTCACTATCCTCGTAAAAACTCTTCACTGCTTCCAGTAACCTACCTCCTACACCATACTCCTGCAACATCTGCCACATTGCCCCCCTATCCACCCTCTCATACGCCTTTTCCAAATCCATAAATGCCACAAAAACCTCTTTAGCCTTATCTAAATACTGTTCACTTATATGTTTCACTGTAAACACCTGGTCCACACACCCCCTACCTTTTCTAAAGCCTCCTTGTTCATCTGCTATCCTATTCTCCGTCTTACTCTTAAATCTTTAAAAAATAACTCTACCATACACTTTACCAGGTATACTCAACAGACTTATCCCCATATAATTTTTGCACTCTCTTTTGTCCCCTTTGCCTTTATACAAAGAAACTATGCATGCTCTCTGCCAATCCCTAGGTACCTTACCTTTTTCCATACATTTATTAAATAATTGCACCAACCACTCCAAAACTATATCCCCGCCTGCTTTTAACATTTCTATCTTTATCCAATCAATCCCGGCTACCTTACCCCCTTTCATTTTACCTACTGCCTCACGAACTTCCACCACACTCACAACTGGTTCTTCTTCTCTTATACAAGATGTTATTCCTCATTGCCCTATACACGAAATCACAGCTTCCCTATCTTCATCAACATTTAACAATTCCTCAAAATATTCCCTCCATCTTTCCAATACCTCTAACTCTCCATTTAATAACTCTCCTCTCCTATTTTTAACTGATAAATCCATTTGTTCTCTAGGCTTCCTTAACTTGTTAATCTCACTCCAAAACTTTTTCTTATTTTCAACAAAATTTGTTGATAACATCTCACCCACTCTATCATTTGCTCTCTTTTTACATTGCTTCACCACTCTCTTAACCTCTCTCTTTTTCTCCATATACTCTTCCCTCCTTGCATCACTTCAACTCTGTAAAAACTTTTCATATGCTGACTTTTTCTCCCTTACTACTCTCTTTACATCATCATTCCACCAGTCGCTCCTCTTCCCTCTCGCACCCACTTTCCTGTAACCACAAACTTTTGCTGAACACTCTAACACTACATTTTTAAACCTACCCCATACCTCTTCGACCCCATTGCCTATGCTCTCATTAGCCCATCTATCCTCCAATAGCTGTTTATATCTTACCCAAACTGCCTCCTCTTCCCTGATGCTTCTATTCTCCTTGTATCCCATCTACCTTTTACTCTCAGTGTAGCTACAACTAGAAAGTGATCTGATATATCTGTGGCCCCTCTATAAACATGTACATCCTGAAGTCTACTCAACAGTCTTTTATCTACCAATACATAATCCAACAAACTACATCATATCTTGTATACTTATTTATCCTCTTTTTCTTAAAATATGTATTACCTATAACTAAACCCCTTTCTATACAAAGTTCAATCAAAGGGCTCCCATTATCATTTACACCTGGCACCCCAAACTTACCTACCACACCCTCTCTAAAAGTTTCTCCTACTTAAGCATTCAGGTCCCCTACCACAATTACTCTTTCACTTGGTTTAAAGACTCCTATACATTCATACATCTCCCAAAATCTCCCTCTCTCCTCTACATTCCTCTCTTCTCCAGGTGCATACACGCTTATTATGACCCACTTTTCGCATCCAACCTTTACTTTAATCCACATAATTCTTGAATTTACACATTCATATTCTCTTTTCTCCTTCCATAACTGAACCTTCAACATTACTGCTACCCCTTCCTTTGCTCTAACTCTCTCAGATACTCCAGATTTAATCCCATTTATTTCCCCCCACCGAAACTCCCCTACCCCCTTCAGCTTTATTTTGCTTAGGGCCAGGACATCCAACTTCTTTTCATTCATGGCAGCAATCATCTGTTTCTTGTCATCCGCACTACTTCCACGCACATTCAAGCATCCCAGTTTTATAAAGTTTTTCTTCTTCTCTTTTTTAGTAAATGTCTACAGGAGAAAGGGTTACTAGCCCATTGCTCCCGGCATTCTAGTCGCCTCATACGACACGCATGGCTTACGGAGGAAAGATTCTTTTCCACTTCCCCATGGACAATAGAAGAAATAAAGGAGAACAAGAGCTATGTAGAAAAAGGAGAAAAATCTAGATGTATGTATATATATATATATATGCATGTGCGTGTCTGTGAAGTGTGACCAAAGTGTAAGTAGGAGTAGCAAGATGTCCCTGTTATCTAGCGTGTTTGTGAGACAGAAAAAGAAACCAGCAATCCTACCATCATGCAAAACAGTTACAGGCTTCTGTTTCACAGTTATCTGGCAGGACGATAGTACTTCCATGGGTGGTTGCTGTCTACGAACCTACTACTGTTGTATATATATATATATATATATATATATATATATATATATATATATATATATATATATATATATATATATATATATATATGTATATACATATATATATATATATATATATATATATATATATATATATATATATATATATATATATATATATATATATATATATATGTCGTGCTGAATATGTAAAACTGGTCAATTAGCAAGAACTCATTTAAAATTAAGTACTTTCTAAAAATTTCTCTTACACGTTTAAAGATATATTTTTTTTCATTTTTGTTGTTGTAAAAATTTATAATTTTGCACCAAAACAATCTTAGAAAACTTACCTAACCTTATTATAAGAAGCACAATTTATTTTAGCCTAATCCTACTAAATATATTTTAAAAACGTTTACAGTAATTTAATGCAAAACAAACACAATGATATATATTTTTTTTCGTTAGGTTTAGAATGATTTTGGAGAAATTATTGCATACACAAATTTTCGCTTGTCCTATATGGCAAGATGAGCGTTGCTATTTAAGCAAAGATAGCAAGTTCTGCCTATTCGGAACGACATATATATATATTTATATATATATGTGTGTGTGTGTGTGTGTGTGTGTGTGTACTCACCTAGTTGTACTTTCCTAGTTAAGGTTGCCGGGGTCGAGCCCAAGCTCCTGGCCCCGCCTCTTTACTGGTCGCTACTAGGTCACTCTCCCTGAACCTTGAGCTTCATCGTACCTCTGCTTACACTATGTATGGATTCTGCCTCCACTACATCGCTTCCCAAACTATTCAACTTCCTGACTCCTCTGTGGCTGAAGAAATACTTCCTAACATCTCTTTGATTCATCTGTGTCTTCAGCTTCCAACTGTGTCTCCGTGTTGCTGTGCCCAGTCTCTGGAACATCCTGTCTTTGTCCACCTTGTCAATTCCTCTCAGTATTTTGTAAGTTGTTATCATGGCCCCCTCTATCTCTCCTGTCCTCCAGTGTCGTCAGGTTGATTTCACTTAACCTCTCCTCGTAGGACATACCTCTTAACTCTGGGACTAGTCTTGTTGCAAACCTTTGCACTTCATTTAGTTTCTTCACATGCTTGGCTATGTGTGGGTTCCAAACTGGTGCCGCATACTCCAATATGGGCCTAACGTACACTGTGTACAGGGTCCTGACGATTCCTAATTAAGATGTCAGAATGGTGTTCCGAGATTTGCTAGGTGCCCAAATGCTGCAGAAGTTATTTGACTGATGTGCTCTTCAGGAGATGTTCCTGGTGTTACTCACCCTGAGATCTTTTTCCTTGAGTGAGGTTTGTAGCCTCTGGCCCAATAGACTGTACTCCATCTGCAGTCTCCTTCGTCCTTCCCCAATCTTCATGACTTTACACTTGGTGGGGTTGAACTCCAGGAGCTAATTGCTGGACCAGGTCTGCAGCCTGTCAAGACACCTTTGTAGTTCTGCCTGGTCTTCGATCGAATGAATGCCATTTCTCAATAAATTTGGCACCAGAAGAATCTTAGAAAACTTACCTAACCTTAATATAAGAAGAGCAATTTATTTTAGCCTAACACAACAAAATATATTTTAAATACGCTTATAATAATTTAGTACTTAACAAACACAATCAAATATATTTTTTTCGTTAGGTTCAGAATGATTTTGGCGAAATTATTGCATACACAAATTTTCACTTGTCCTATATGGCAAGATGAACGTTGCAATTTAAGCCAAGATCGAAAGTTCTGCCTATTCGGCACGACATATATATATATATATATATATATATATATATATATATATATATATATATATATATATATATATATATATATATATATATATATGTATATATATATATATATATATATATATATATATATATATATATATATATATATATATATATATATATATATATATATATATATATACATATATATATATATATATATATATATATATATATATATATATATATATATATATATATATATATATATATATATATATGTCGTGCCGAATAAGCAGAACTTGCGATCTTGGCATAAATAGCAACGCTCATCTTGCCATATACGTACAAGTGAAAATTTGTGTATGCAATAATTTCGCCCAAATCATTCTGAACCTAACGAAAAAAATATATTTCACTATGTTTGTTTAGCATTAAATTATTGTAAACAAATCTAAAATATATTTAGTTGGGTTAGGTTAAAATAAATTTTTCTTGTTATAATAAGGTTAGGTAAGTTTTCTAAGATTCTTTTGGTGCAAAATTAAATTTTTTTACATTAATATTAATGAAAAAAATATATATTTAAACGTATAAGAGAAAATTATTAAAAGAATTTAATTTTAAATGAGTTCTTGCTAATTGACCAGTTTTCCATATTCGGCACGACCTGTATGTATATATTTATTATATATATATATATATATATATATATATATATATATATATATATATATATATATATATATATATATATATATATATATAAATATATATAAATAAATATATATATATATATATATATATATATATATATATATATATATATATATATATATATATATATATATATATATATATATGTATAAATATATATACATACATATATATATATATATATATATATATATATATATATATATATATATATATATATATATATATATATATATATATATATATATATATGTATATACATATATATATATATATATATATATATATATATATATATATATATATATATATATATATATATATATATATATATATATATATATATATATTTTATTATGTGAACATTTATTAATAAACAAAATACATTTACAGAAAAAAACATAAACATGAATACAATGGCACAATGTATCAAAGATGATGAATTTCATCCAGCTCCTCCGAGGCTGGACGTGAACCAAGTATGCAGCAAGCATTTCCCCTCTGGATGGCGACGCTGAGGCGCTGGAACATGAAAGTGGCTGCCCTTGGGTCCCTGGTGGTGTCGATGAGTCTGGAACCCAATTCTTTAAGGAAACGTGTGGCATTTTTTCCCCATGATCCCAAGGTCTCTGATCCCACTGGGACAAATTGATACTGTTGGCTAATGTCCCTGTACTTGCTGATCTTGTACTCCTCCCTGTGGTCAGCAGCTCCTCCCTGTCGCCCCACACTGTGATGGATGTAGGTGTCAGCCAGTGTGGACACACAGGTATAGTCCCATGCTAAGAGCTTGCCATTCTTCCAAGGATAGATGGTGATCCCATCGGGGCGGTTTGCTGGGTTGTGGGTATTGTTTGCTGCAAGTGATCGTGGCTCCCTCTCGGCAGGGCATCCAGCTGTAGCAAGGGTTCTCTTAATGATGTCGTTGACCTCATTGTGTCTTGCATGCCAGCCCTTATATATATATATATATATATATATATATATATATATATATATATATATATATATATATATATATATATATATATATATATATATATATATATATATATATATATATATATATATATATATATATATATATATATATATATATATATATATATATGCAGTCTACCTAGTTGGGTTATTGAGGCTAGGACTTTGGATAGTTGTAAATTTAGGTTGGATAAGTACATGAGAGGGAGGGGTTGGATTTGAGTGGGACTTGCACATCAGAGCTTATTTCTTGGGTAGCATTGAAAATTGGGTTGGGCAAATGTTTTGTTAGTGGGATGAATTGTAAAGGACCTGCCTAGTATGGGCCAACAAGCCTGCTGCATATATATATATATATATATATATATATATATATATATATATATATATATATATATATATATATATATATATATATATATATATATATATATATATATATATATATATATATATATATATATATATTTATACTGTAGTGTAAAGCACCCTTCTGGCAAGACAGTGATGGAGTGAATGATGGTGAAAGTTTTTCTTTTTCGGGCCACCCTGCCTTGGTGGGAATCGGACAGTGTGATAATAAAAAAATAAATATATATATATACATATATATATATATATATATATATATATATATATATATATATATATACATATATATGTATATATATACATATATATATATATATATATATATGTAAGAACATAAGAAAGAAGGAATACTGCAACAGGCCTACTGACCCATGCGGAGCAGGTCCATGTCTCCCCCGGATTAGACCAATGACCCACCCCCCGGGTTATCCCAATGACCCACCCAGTCTGGTCATCCCCACTCTAGGATGGAGCACTGTACCAGCCCCAGCAGCACAAGCTAGTCAGGTCCAACTCATACCGACCCACATCCACTCATGTATTTATGTAACCTATTTTTAAAACTACACAACGTTTTAACCTCAATAACTGTACTCGGGAGCTTGTTCCACTCATCCACAACTCTATTACCAAACCAGTGCTTTCCTATATCCTTCCTGAATCTGAATTTTTCCAACTTGAAACCATTGCTGCGAGTCCTGTCTTGGCTGGAAATTTTCAGCACACTATTTACATCCCCTTTATTTATTCCTGTTTTCCATTTATACACCTCGATCATATCCCCCCTAATTCTACGCCTTTCGAGAGAGTGCAGATTCAAAGACCTCAGTCTATGCTCATAGGGAAGATTTCTGATGCATGCGATCATCTTTGTCATCCTCCTTTGTACGTTTTTCAGAGCATTTATATCCATTCTGTAATACAGTGACCAGAACTGAGCAGCATAGTCTAAATGAGGCCTAACCAAGGATATATAGGTTTGAAGAACAACTTGAGGACTTCTATTATTTATACTTCTAGATATGAATCCAAGAATTCTGTTAGCTTTATTGCGAACACTAAAGCACTGATGTCTTGGTTTTAGGTTACCGCTAACCAGAGCTCCTAAATCCTTATCGCAACCGGTAGTATTAAGATCTACATTATTTAGTTTATATGTGGCATGGTTATTTAACTGTCCAACATTTAGAACTTTGCATTTGTCAATATTAAACTGCATCTGCCACTTCTCTGACCATTGCGTCAGCCTAATCAAATCATCCTGGAGTGCTCTAATGTCCTCAATAGAATGAATTGGACGGCCTATTTTGGTGTCATCAGCAAATTTGCTTAAGCCGCTATTTGTTCCCTCATCTATGTTGTTTATGTAAATTGTAAACAACAACGGACCCAACACTGACCCCTGAGGAACACTGCTTGTGACGTGCCCCCATTCTGATTTCTCCCAATTTATGCAAACTCTCTGCTGTCTATTTGTCAGCCATGCCTCTAAAAAGGAAAAAAATTCTAATCCTATTTCGTGTGCCCTATGTTTCCTCAATAGCCTCTGGTGTGGAACTCTATCGAAAGCCTTACTGAAGTCCATATACACAATATCATATTCATTACCATGATCTACCTCCTCAAACACCTTAGTGAAAAAAGTTAGTAAATTCGTAAGACAGGAACGCCCCTTTGTAAAACTATGTTGATAATCATTACAGTTTTACAAAGGGGCGTTCCTGTCTTACTAATTTACTAACTTTTTTCATATATATATATATATATATATATATATATATATATATATATATATATATATATATATATATATATATATATATATATATATATATATATATATATATATATATATATATATATGTCGTGCCGAATATGTAAAACTGGTCAACTAGCAAGAACTCATTTAAAATTAATTCCTTTCTGAAATTTTCTCTTATACATTTACAGATATATTTTTTTCATTAATGTTAATGTAAAAACTTTAAAATTTTGCACCAAAAGATTCTTAGAAAACTTACCTAACCTTATTATAACAAGAGCAATTTATTTTAGCCTAACCCAACTAAATATATTTTAAATACGTTTACAATAATTTAGTCCTAAACAAACACAATCAAATCTATTTTTTTCGTTAGGTTCAGAATGATTTGGGCGAAATTATTACGTACACTAATTTTCACTTGTCCTATATGGGAAGATGAGTGTTGGTATTTAAGCCAAGATCGCAATTTCTGCCTATTCGGCACGACATATATATATATTTGTATATATATATATTTATATATATATATATATATATATATATATATATATATATATATATATATATATATATATATATATATATATATATATATATATATATGTATATATATATATGATATGAAAAGGTACCACCTCTAGAACTGTCATGGGGACCCTCATCCTCAGAGAAAAAAATAAACTTGCTTCAGGGAAAACTCAAGATTCTCCCTGAAGCTGTTTGAGAATTTTCTCCTACCACCCCCTATATTATGTATATATATTTTATTTAAAGACAAAATACATTGACGAAACATTCACAAAAATATGATACAAAGTAAAACAACATAGGTAACTCAGAGCTACATCTCGAATACTTCGTCCAGCTCCCCTGCGGTGGGCCGCGTGCCCAGAATGCTGCAGGCATTTCCTCTCTGGATCGCAACACTGAGTCTCTGAAAGAGGAAGCTGGTCGCCCTGTGGTCCTTGGTTTCTATGATGAGCTTTTCACCCAGCTCTTTGAGGAACTTTAGAGCACACTTGCCCCATGCTCCAAGGGTCTCCGACCCTATTGGAATGAAGTTATAGCAAGGGGGAAGGTCTTCATATTTTCGGATCTTCTGGGTCTCCCTGTGGCTGGCAGCTCCACCCCCTTCCACTACAGAGTATGGCAAGTAGGTGTCTGCCAATGTGGCAGCACAGGTGTAGTCCCAGGCAATCTGCTTTCCATCCTTCCAGGGTAGCATAGTGGCTCCATCAGGACGCTTTTGACTTCCATCAGACCTCTGTACTTGGGGTTCCCGTTGAGCTGGGCAACGGGCTGTGGCGAGGCTTCTCTTTATTATGTCATTGATCTCCTCATGTCTGGCATACTTCCCTTCTGCTGTGTGACACACGAGACCATGGAGTCCGAATTGATCAGCTGTCGCCCTGCCGCAAATACACCTATGTACGTGAGGATGGGGGCGGCTAGGCGAAGAGCAACACCAATCCGAATGGCCTGTGGGTCGAGACGGGTGCCCAGGGAGGAATTGGGAACAGCTAACAGGAAATCTCCTGAGTGTGGTGCCTTCACTGCCAGGAGACGAGCTTTGTTCTTTCCTGAAGCATTGGAGAGCATTGTGTTGGCGATTTTTTCCATGATCGGTTTGTCCCAGTGGGACTGTTTGTGCTGTTTGGGAGGAGCTGGTCTACTGGAGGAGTCTGTAAGGGTGTCCCGCCGAATTGCTGCTTCAGTAAACCTGGGGTCTTGAGCTCCTACCAAGTCTCTCAAGCGTTCGGGCACTATCTTCTTGACTAACGCACTGGAAGCCAAACACGAAGACAGAAAAGCAGGTAAAGCAACATGCGTTGCTTTACGCACCCCTATACCTCCCAGTCGCACTGGGAGGGTTGCCTGATCCCATTGCTCATCCTCTAGTGACAGGTTCAGTGCCTTCTTAAAAGTTGATCTCAGGTGTGCGTCATATTCATATATATATATATATATATATATATATATATATATATATATATATATATATATATATATATATATATATATATGTCATGCCAAATAGGCAGAACTTGCGATCTTGGCTTAAATAGCAACGTTCATCTTGTCCATATAGGACAAGTGAAAATTTGTGTATGCAATAATGTCGCCAAAATCATTCTGAACCTAACGATAAAAATATATTTGATTGTGTTTGTTTAGTACTAAATTATTGTAAACGTATTTAAAATATATTTAGTTGGGTTAGGCTAAAATAAATTGCTCTTGTTATAATAAGGTTAGGTAAGTTTTCTAAGATTCTTTTGGTGCAAAATTAAAAATCTATTCATTAACATTAATGAAAGAAATATATCTTTAAACGTGTAAGAGAAAATTTCAGGAAGGACTTAATTTTAAATGAGTTCTTGCTAATTGACCAGTTTTACATATTCGGCACGACATATATATACAAATATATATGTATATATACATATATATATATATATATATATATATATATATATATATATATATATATATATATATATATATATATATATATATATATATATGCAGTAAACAGGTGATTTCAGAATATGCAAAACAACCACTCTGAAAGAATAGAGAAATTCCAAGCGCTTTCGTGTCTACTCACATTATCAAGGAACTATGAAAGTAAAGCATCAAAGGAAGGTATATAAGGGGGTCTGGCCAACACCTCACTATCAGATCCCACAACGGTTAAACACCTGATGCGCACTGGCCCAACTGGACAGGTCCTTTGTGCAACCACCAACAAACTATTCTACACAAGAAAATTTTTAAAATTATTATTTGTCCAGTGTATTATTAAATTCATCCCAAATTCTATTAATTATAAATGGATCTAATTTATATAAACCAAATAAAATATTCATATTATTGTCAAAACTGCTTTTTATGAAACAAGATTCAATTGTATTCCTGTCGACCATGGACTTGCTTAATACTACTTTCTCAACTTTTTGAAAATCAATTGGATGGTTAAAATCTCTTACATGAATAAATAGAGCATTGGAATCTTGTCCAGTTCTAATGCTATATTTATGTTGTTTTAATCTTAGTTCGAGATTTTTACCAGTTTGACCGTAATAAACTTTATCGCAAATTTTACAAGGAATCTTATAGACACATCCATCAGCATTTTGGGGGGAATTCTTTATCAAAAGTTTTTTACTGTATCAAGATTTTTGAATACAACTTTAATATTAAAAGTCTTAAGAAGAGAAGGCATATCAACCAAGTTTTCATGGTAAGGGAGAACCAACATATTTTTAGTTGAATAAGGCTGGTTGTCCCTTTTTGGATTGTAAAAAGTATTTCTAGCAACTTTAAAAGATTTATCAATTACATTTCTTGGGTATTTTAAATCATTACCTATTTCATAAATTTTGGATATTTCCTCATCTATGAAATCAGGACTACAAATTCGTAAAGCTCTCAAAAACATTGATGAGAAAACAGACAGTATGACTCTATCTTGATGCGAAGAATAATAGTGGACATAGGAACAGTTCTGCCCAAGTCTCTTTTACCCAATAGATTCCTTGACATGAGAGATCGTCCTTTTGATGATTTTATGAGAATTATTCTTCAGAAACATATTGAAATAACTAAAATACAGGAGAAGGAAGCATTCAAAATATTGAGAAACAAAAAATACTCTTTTAATCAGGACATTCCATCAGAATGGAAACACAGTATGTTGGATCATTGCTATAATAAACTCAGAAGAGTTTGTAATGAACTCAAAAACAAACTACAAAGAAAATTAGACATTTTAATTGAAAATAGTGATTGGACAAAGCATGCTAATAACAACTTTGTAATTAACGTATCAGATGAAATTTTAGACCAAAATACAACTGCTGCTCTAGGTTTTGGCCTAAGTTTTGCAACTTCAAAAAAGCTTAATAATGTTGAAATTGCAAAAGCCTTTTGTAACTTCGAAAAATTTTCTGATTTGTCCTCTGATGAAATTAATATTAGTAAAGGAATGGTATATAGCTCTATGTTAAAACCAAACATTCCCAATTGCCCTCAAAAATTCTTTAAGGCTTATAATACACTTAATAATAATAAAAAATTTCGCCTTACTAAAGCAGACAAAATAAATGCAATATTAATTATGAAAGAAAATGATTACCAAGAAAAAATGAATAATCTCTTAGATGATACTGAGACCTATTCGAAACTTAGGAAAAATCCCCTAGAAACCGTTAACAGCAATTTCAATACAACAATAAAACTTCTATTGAAAGGCAATGATGAATTAGTCAAACAATTTACTTCCACTAATCCACCTTTACCTTACATGTATGGACTAATAAAAACACACAAACCAGGGAATCCAGTCAGACCAATTATTAGCTCCATAGGGTCATTTTCATATAAATTATCCAAATGGCTTGTTCATATTTTGAGCCCTATTGTTGGCAAAATTTCTAACTTTAATGTTAAAAACAACATAGACTTAGTTAATAAATTAAGCTCCTTGACAGACTTAAATGATTTTAACATGGTTAGTTTTGATGTTACTTCCTTGTTTACGAAAGTTCCTGTTGATGATTTATTAAGTTTCTTATCTGAAGAACTCGTTAACTATGATTTACCATTGCCAGTTCCTACTATCATTAAACTTATTAAACTTTGCATTGTTGATGCAATATTTGTATTTAATGATAAGTTTTACACTCAGAAGTTTGGTATGGCAATGGGAAATCCTCTTTCATCTGTTCTTAGTAACCTATACATGGAATTTTTTGAAACAAGATTGCTTAACACAATCCTCCCTAATAGAGCTAAATGGTTCAGATATGTTGATGATATTTTGTCTTATGCCAAAAATGTAGATATACACCATTTCCTTGGAAAATTAAATAGCTTAGCCCATTCCATAAACTTTACTGTTGAGTTTGAAGAAAATAACTCATTACCTTTTCTAGATGTTTTAATTATTAAGGGTAATAATGAATTCAAATTTAAAATTTACAGAAAACCTACAAATAACTGTTCCTATGTCCACTATTATTCTTCGCATCAAGATAGAGTCAAACTGTCTGTTTTCTCATCAATTTTTTTGAGAACTTTACGAATTTGTAGTCCTGAGTTCATAGATGAGGATATATCCAAAATTTATGAAATAGGTAATGATTTAAAATACCCAAGAAATGTAATTGATAAATCTTTTAAAGTTGCTAGTAATACTTTTTACAATCCAAAAAGGGACAACCAGCCTTATTCAACTAAAAATATGTTGGTTCTCCCTTACCATGAAAACTTGGTTGATATGCCTTCTCTTCTTAAGACTTTTAATATTAAAGTTGTATTCAAAAATCTTGATACAGTAAAAAAACTTTTGAAAAAGAATTCCCCCCAAAATGCTGATGGATGTGTTTATAAGAGTCTTTGTAAAATTTGCGATAAAGTTTATTACGGTCAAACTGGTAAAAATCTCGAACTAAGATTAAAACAACATAAATATAGCATTAGAACTGGACAAGATTCCAATGCTCTATTTATTCATGTAAGAGATTTTAACAATCCAAATGATTTTCAAAAAGTTGAGAAAGTAGTATCAAGCAAGTCCATGGTCGACAGGAATATAATTGAATCTTCTTTCATAAAAAGCAGTTTTGGCAATAATATGAATATTTCCTTTGGTTTATATAAATTAGATCCATTTATAATTAATAGAATTTGGGAAGAATTTAATAATACACTGGACAAATAATGATTTTAAAAATTTTCTTGTGTAGAATAGTTTGTTGGTGGTTGTGCAAAGGATCTGTCCAGTTGGGCCGGCGCGCATCAGGTGTTTAACCGTTGTGGGATCTGATAGTGAGGTGTTGGCCAGACCCCCTTATATACCTTCCTTGGATGCTTTACTTTCATAGTTCCTTGATAATGTGAGTAGTCACGAAAGCGCTTAGAATTTCTCTATTCTTTCAGAGTGGTTATTTTGCATATATATATATATATATATATATATATATATATATATATATATATATATATATATATATATATATATATATATATATATATATATATATATATATATATATATATATATATATATATATATATATATATGTCGTGCCGAATACGTAAAACTGGTCAATTAGCAAGAACTCATTTAAAATTAAGTCCATTCTAAAATTTTCTCTTATACATTTAAATTAATTTTTTTTTCATTAATGTTGATGTAAATATTTTTAATTTTGCACCAAAAGGAACTTAAAAAACTTACCTAACTTTATCATAAAAAGCACAATTCATTTTAGCCTAACACAACTAAATATATTTTAGATTTGTTTACAATAAATTAATACTAAACAAACACAGTGAAATACATTTTTATCGTTAGGTTCAGAATGATTTTTACGAAATTATTGCATACACAAATTTTCACTTGTTCTATATGGCAAGATGAGTGTTGTTACTTAAGCCAAGATCGCAAGTTCTGCCTATTCGGCACGACATATATATTTGTATATACATATATTTAAATATATATATATATATATATATATATATATATATATATATATATATATATATATATATATATATATATATATATATATATATGTCTTGCCGAATAGGCAGAATTTGCGAACTTGGCTTAAATAGCAACGCTCATCTTGCCATATAGGACAAGCACACATTTGTGTATGCAATAATTTCGCCAAAATCATTCTTAACCTAACGAAAAAAATATATTTCACTGTATTTGTTTGGTATTAAATTATTGTAAACAAATATAAAATATATTTAGTTGGGTTAGCCTAAATTAAATTGTTCTTGTTATAATAAGGTTAGGTAAGTTTTCTAAGATTCTTTTGGAGCAAAATTAAAATTTTTTACGTTAATATTAATGAAAAAAATATACCTTTGAACATATAAGAGAAAATTTTTGAAAGGACTTAATTTTAAATGAGTTCTTTCTAACTGACCAGTTTTACATATTCGGCACGACATATATATATTTAAATATATATATATATATATATATATATATATATATATATATATATATATATATATATATATATATATATATATATATATATATATATATATATATATATATATGTATATATATACACATATATATATATATATATTTTTTTTTTTTTTTTTTTTTTTTTTTTTTTTTCAACAAGTCGGCCGTCTCCCACCGAGGCAGGGTGACCCAAAAAAAAAGAAAGAAAATCCCCAAAAAGAAAATACTTTCATCATCATTCAACACTTTCACCACACTCACACATTATCACTGCTTTTGCAGAGGTGCTCAGGATACAACAGTTTAGAAGCATATACGTATAGAGATACACAACATATCCCTCCAAACTGCCAATATTCCAAACCCCTCCTTTAAAGTGCAGGCATTGTACTTCCCATTTCCAGGACTCAAGTCCGACTATATGAAAATAACTGGTTTCCCTGAATCCCTTCACTAAATATTACCCTGCTCACACTCCAACAGATCGTCAGGTCCCAAGTATCATTCGTCTCCATTCACTCCTATCTAACACGCTCGTGCACGCTTGCTGGAAGTCTAAGCCCCTCACCCACAAAACCTCCTTTACCCCCTCTCTCCAACCCTTTCGAGGACGACCCCTACCCCGCCTTCCTTCCCCTATAGATTTATATGCTTTCCATGTCATTCTACTTTGATCCATTCTCTCTAAATGACCAAACCACCTCAACAATCCCTCCTCTGCCCTCTGACTAATGCTTTTATTAACTCCACACCTTCTCCTAATTTCCACACTCCGAATTTTCTGCATAATATTTACACCACACATTGCCCTTAGACAGGACATCTTAACTGCCTCCAACCGTCTCCTCGCTGCTGCATTTACCACCCAAGCTTCACATCCATATAAGAGTGTTGGTACTACTATACTTTCATACATTCCCTTCTTTGCCTCCATTGATAACGTTTTTTGACTCCACATATACCTCAACGCACCACTCACCTTTTTTTTCTCATCAATTCTATGATTAACCTCATCCTTCATAAATCCATCCGCCGACACGTCAACTCCCAAGTATCTGAAAACATTCACTTCTTCCATACTCCTCTTCCCCTATTTGATATCCAATTTTTCTTTATCTAAATCATTTGATACCCTCATCACCTTACTCTTTTCTATGTTCACTTTCAACTTTCTACCTTTACACACATTCCCAAACTCATCCACTAACCTTTGTAATTTTTCTTTAGAATCTCCCATAAGCACAGTATCATCAGCAAAAAGTAATTGTGTCAATTCCCATTTTGAATTTGATTCCCCATAATTTAATCCCACCCCTCTCCCGAACACCCTAGCATTTACTTCTTTTACAACCCCATCTATAAATATATTAAACAACCATGTATATATATACATATATATATATATATATATATATATATATATATATATATATATATATATATATATATATATATATATATGTATATATATGTATATATATACATATATATATATATATATATATATATATATATATATATATATATATATATATATATATATATATATATATATATATATGTGTGTGTGTGTGTGTGTGTGTGTGTGTGTGTCGTGCCGAATATGTAAAACTTACCAATTAGCAAGAACTCATTTAAAATTAAGTCTTTTCTAAAATTTTCTCTTATACGTTTAAAGATATATTTTTTTCATTATTGTTGAAGTAAAAATTTATAATTTTGTACCAAACGGAACTTAGAAAACTTACCTAACCTTTTTATAAGAAGCGCAATTTATTTTAGCCTAACCCAACTAAATATATTTTAGATTTGTTTACAATAATTTAATACTAAACAAACACAGTGAAAAATGTTTTTTTCGTTAGGTTCAGAATGATTTTGGCGAATTTATTGCATACACAAATTTTCACTTGTCCTATATGGCAAGATGAGCGTTGCTATTTAAGCCAAGACCGCAAGTTCTGCCTTTTCGGCACGACTTATATATATATATATATATATATATATATATATATATATATATATATATATATATATATATATATATATATATATATATATATATATATATATATGTATATATATATATATATATATATATATATATATATATATATATATATATATATATATATATATATATGTCGTGCCGAATAGGCAGAACTTGCCATCTTTGCTTAAATAGCAATGCTCATCTTGCTATATAGGACAAGCGAAAATTTATGCATGCAATAATTTCGCCAAAATCATTCTGAACCTAACGAAAAAAATATATTTCTCTGTGTTTATTTAATATTAAATTATTGTAAACAAATCTAAAATATTTAGTTGGGTTAGGCTAAAATAAATTGTTCTTGTTATGATAAGGTTAGGTAAGTTTTCTAAGATTCTTTTGGAGCAAAATTAAAAATTTGTACATTAACATTAATGAAAAAAAAATATCTTTAAACGTATGAGCGAAAATTTTAGAAAGGACATAATTTTAAATGAGTTCTTGCTAATTGACCAGTTTTACATATTCGGCACGACATATATAAATATATTATATATATATATATATATATATATATATATATATATATATATATATATATATATATATATATATATATATATATATATATATAATGTATGTATGTCGTGCTGAATAGGCAGAACTTGCGATCTTGGCTTAAATAGCAACGCTCATCTTGCCATATAGGACAAGTGAAAATTTGTGTATGTAATAATTTCGCCAAAATCATTCTGAACCTAACGAAAAAAATATATTTCACTGTGTTTGTTTAGTATTAAATTACTGTAAACAAATCTAAAATATATTTATTTGGGTTAGGCTAAAATAAATTGAGCTTGTTATAATTAGGTTAGGTAAGTTTTCTAAGTTCTTTTTGGTGCAAAATTATAAATTTTTACATCAACATTGACGAAAAAAATATATCTTTAAACGTATAAGAGAAAATTTTAGAAAGGACTTAATTTTAAATGAGTTCTTGCTAATTGACCAGTTTTACATATTCGGCACGACATATATATATATATATATATATATATATATATATATATATATATATATATATATATATATATATATATATATATATATATATATATATACATATATATATATATATATATACATATATATATATATATATATATATATATATATATATATATATATATATATATATATATATATATATATATATATATGTATATGTATATCGTATTTTTATTTAAAACAAAGAACAAATACAATAATGTTTAAGAGTATAAAATTAAAAAACCATACTAGATATTACAAAACCTCTAGCACACAATCCCAGTCCAGAAAATAAACACCCTAGATAATGGTAATATTACAACCATATACATAACCCACAACACATCCTACAAAACCCTCCTTTTACAATAATCATTATTGCCAGTGCAGAAACACAGCTGACACTTTTCCCCCCCTTAAAATATGTACAGTCCCCGTTCTAAATAACATACATTAATTATCCTAATTAATGGTCATACCCTGACCTCATCAAAACCTTAGTGAGTATTTGCCAAGAGTTGGTGAGACATGAACAACAAGACACAAAAACATAAATTTACAACTAAAACAGATATGAAACATTACATTCCTATACACATACACCGTAAAAAGTAGAAGTAATATACACAACCAATATTTTATCAATAATTGTCCTCTTCGCTTTCGGGCCGAGTGGACCTTTGCACAGACGCTACTCAGTTGCCTCACAGGTACCGAGTTGAGTGGATGTGTGCTCTGCACCTCGCCCTCTGGTGGCGAAAATCAACATTACCCCACAAGATGGAGGGAAGCCTCCGACGAGTTAACACTGTATGTGTGGAGATTTTGCAGGGATCTTTGTTGGATCATAATGTTGATGTCCTCCTACTCCAAATCCTGCAAGACACATATAAGATCTCCAACGATGACATCTATGGTGTTTCAGTAAATTGTGCTTTCCGGGTTTTCGTCAAGTTTACGACTACTACTGTGTATGAGGATGTTGTTCTACGTTATCAAGATCTACGTTGTCAGGTGAACTCAACTGTGGCAGTGTGTCTTCGGGATGTATCCCGCACTTACACATGAGTCAAGATTCGAAACGTCCCTTTCGAAGCTGATGAGCATGCAATCCGAAAGGTTTTCACCAAATTTGGGATGATTCACCAGACTTATGCAGGTGTATGGAGCCATGGCCCATTTGAAGGTAAACCTGATGGGTCGTTTTCAGTAAAAATGTCCATCAAAATTGCCATCCCGTCTTTTGTTCTCCTCGACGTCTACCGTACTCAGGTATATGTGTATTACCCGGGGCAAAGGAAGACGTGTCGGTTATGTGACGCGTATGGACACATGGCATATCAATGTGATCATCAGCGTCCCCGTCAACAGGGTGAGCAGCGTGTGTCGTCAGACGCTCCTACACAAGCCCCCGAGTCCATGGTAGGCGAGGGCGTCTGTCCGACGCCAACGCCTCAACAGCCTTCCCTCGATGTACCTGTCACTGCACCTGATTCACCGTGTGTAACATTGCCCTGTATGGAGACGAGCGTTACTGATGACGGTGTCGCAGCGACATCAAGTGATGTTGTTCCACCTCGTGTATATACACTCAGACAAACTGAACATCACTTGGGTTGTTGTCTTAGCACTTCTTCGAGTTTGGAGCAGTAGATGCCGGGTGCCATCCCCCGTTTTCTTGTTGGGTGAGTCACTCAGCTCCCGTTTTCTTTGGGTGAACGCTGGGTGAGCGCCCGTTTTCTTTTGACTGCCCATTCTCCGTGATTGAGTCTGGAGGGACTCATTTATACTGATTTATATTCTAAAACACTAGTTTTACAGCTTTTTTCGAAGGACCTTGGCTCGTAGGTTATTTGTACACTGTAGTACAACATATTTGGACCACAGTGTGTCCTTTATCCGGTTCGAGCACGGCCAATATGTTGAGAAATGGCATTACCAGTTAAGCTTAAACAGTGAAAACTTAACTTAGAAAGACAACTCATCGCCTGCACAGCCGCCCCTGCAGACGAGGTCTTGAGAAGCTGTCGAAGTTATCTCTCAACGGGCTGCAAAGATTTACAATTTTTAAGATTATAAATTACCCCTAGGGGGTGCTATGTCAGCATATTTCATTCACTGATTGCTGATAAATTACGTACTTGTTTGGACTCAAAAGTCCGCACCTTACTGCTGACTATAGGTTGATTACAAACTTCTTGCGACTCAAGAACTGCGCAGTCCCCCGTACTACAAGAAATTCGTAACCTACCTTGCTCTTGTAGCGTGAGCTATGGTGTTCTTCACATCTTCGACAGATATTGGTGACTTGATAGAAGCTGAAGTGTCCTTGGATGTCCACGTCTTCCATAATCTAGGAAAACGGCACACTGGTGCACTATGTTCCACAAGATTTGTCTTTATTGTTCACAATCTTATCACTAAAGAAGCTGATCACACTTCTCTTAAGTGTTTATTGTGTTTTATGAGATACTTTGTTCACACTAACGCACAGATCGTTCTTTGTTGGTTATCCTGGCGTCAGTGTCACTCTCAGTAGAGTCAAAAGTAATCTGAAGACGCCACAGCGCCCCACGCCGTTACTCCCATAGCACAAAAAAAAGCTGACATAGTACTTTTGCTTCCTTGCCACTTCCTCAATGAAGCAAAGCAGAATGTTTGATTCTTGCTGTCTTAAGCATAGACAACAATGTCCACTATCTTTACCATGGTAATAAAGTGGGAGCAGGATTTTCCTTAATTGTTCTGCTAAAGTAAGAGATGAACTGTCTTTTATTAAGCTACACTTTGCAACACAGGACTGCGAGGAGCAGTGGTCACTTAACCACGTCGCATACTCGTACGGCGTCTGTGATCAATTACTCACTGTAGCAGTAAATAAGATGCTTGCCCCTTCTGAGAGGGCTGGGCCCCTCAGGGCTGAAAGGGGCTGAAGGGGCTGAAGGGGGCTGATACCCCCTCCTGGAGAAAATTTCTCCACGCTGCTGATGGAGGCAGGTCCTTATCCCCATACGAGGAGCTGCCTCGTATGGGGATAAGGACCTGCCTCGTATGGGGATAAGGACCTGCCTCGTATGGTCGATAAGGACCTGCCTCGTATGGGCCAGTAGGCCTTCTGCAGTGTTCCTACATTCTTATGTTCTTATGTTCTTAAGTCGTTTGTTTGTGATCTGTTTCGTTTTTATAGGACAATGTTTGTTGTATAGTCTAAGTAATTTGTTAAGAAAAATGTCTGTCCAGCCATCAATACCATTGGCCTTGGAGAATTCTGTAGGCCAGTCAACAGTCTCTAGGTCCGCTGTGAACTTAATTATTGAGGCCTCATCATGGCGTCTAAATGAAACTTTGTTGTATTCAAGTGGTGGTTTACTAATGTTTGTCAAGAGGAAGGTAGGGTAGTGGTCTGTAGTGCTATCTGTGATTATCCCTGATTTAAGGGGGGCTAGTATATTGGTCCATATGTGGACTATTATGGTTGCACTTGTCTCAGTGAGCCTGGTTGGTTTAGTTATTGTTGGTATGAGAAGTGTGTTGTTCATATTGTTGATGAAATCAGTTACAGGGTGATCATCTAGTAGGCAAAGGTTGATGTTGAAGTCTCCAGCTAAGAGAAGGTGGTGCTTATTCATTTGTCTGTTTGTTATTAGTGCCTTTAATTTCTCACTGAAATTTGGGATGTTTGTGTGGGGTATCCGGTAAATGGCACCGATTGTTATAGGCGTCTTAAGGTGTTTTTACAGTAAAATTAGCAAAAATGTATTCCCCATATTCATCACTTAAGCAAGTGGTGCTAATACAAGATAATTGGTTAGAGTAATAGATTGCAATACCACCCCCAACTCGGTATGGTCTGCAGTTGTGGATTGCTGTGTATCCTGGTAGAGGGTAGATATCTATTGAGTCCTGCTTAAGCCAGGTCTCAGTAAGGAGTGCCAGGAGGTCATCATAGTGTTTGCTTAAGGACCTGATGTTGTAGTTAAGTACTGATAGACTTTTAGCATTGTTTAGGATAGTGCTGGCTTGTGATGCTGTGTAATAAAGGCAGTTACTTTCCAATAGGTTTTGATTGGGTTTCAGATTATGGAGGTTTAGATGAGGGTCAATGTGATCAATCATCTTCTAGGTTTAAATTATGGTTATTTATATTTTGAGTTGTGGGATGAGTTCTAGTACTGATATCTGTAGTGGTGGGAAGTTTGGACAAGTATATAGCTAAAGCATTTTGGTCATATAGAGTATAGTCACTAATACACATAATGAAGTTGATGATGTCCATGTGTTGTGCTGGAATGAGCTAAAGTACAACTAGGTATAAACTAATAATATAAAAATACAAATTGAAAATAGCACAAGACTCTCACTTGTAATTGCACTAAGGTCTAATATAATGACTTTGGTATTGATTATGTATTGAGCTAGAATGAGCTATAGTATAACTGAGTTTAATCTAATAATATAAAAAAGTCAAAAGACTCTCGATTGTAATTACACTAAGGTGTTTTATAAGTTGTTTACAAGAACTAGAGTATAACTAGATTTAAATTGACAAGATAAAATACACAAGTTAAGGTAGCAAAAGAATAATAATAAAAAAATGATAAAAACAAAAATGGCAATGACTTGGTTATAATATGCTAATAAGATGGTAGACAGGATAATATAAAAGTTGTAGTTGAAAATGCTAATTTAAAAAATATTGAATAAAAATGGGCAATAATAAAAGTTTACAATAAGTTTGGTCAATTTAGTTTAAAGTAAAATTTGGTAATAATAGAGATTTTAGAATAAAATTGGGCAATAGAGCATTTCTTAAAGTGAGCTAGAATAATTGAGCACAAGTTATGGTTAGTTTAAAATAAAATAAGATAGAACAGTGATGTGGTAAGATGTAAAAAAGGAGGTAGATTCTGTAGATATTAAACACAATTAAGACTATGAGGTAGAATGGTCATTGAATACAACAATGACAATCAAAAGTAGTTGGGGTATTAGAATTTTAGGGGGGCACAAATTTATGACAATATAACACTAACGGTTGACTGTGGGTATTATCTGCACTTTACTCTTATTCTGTTAGTCCAGCCTCACTTAGGAATGTTTTAAGGTCATGTTCTGTAGAGATGAAGTATCTCTTCCCAGTGGGCTGTTTCCTAACTGCGATTTTTCCGTCCCTCACAAAGCACTGGTGGAATTTTGGGCATAGCATAATTTTCTTAGCCGATAAAGGAGGTTTTGTCTTGTTTTGGTAAGGCATTCATTGACGTAAACATCAGTTTTCATAGAAATGGATGTTTTTAATAGGTTGTTTCTTTGTAGGCTGGTTTAGAATTTTACAGTACTGTTTTTTTTACCCACTTGGTAGCCCATCAGTTTGCAATCCTTTAGGTCATCACTACGTATGTTAAGGCGAAGGCGGTCCTTGATAAGCTGTAGGGTGGTCTCCATGCAGGTCTCTTGGGTGACTGTGGGTGGGAGATGTTTACTGTTAACTACAACAGCGTCAGATAGCTGCTGTTGGTCATTATGGTCATGGAAGTTGGTTATGGCATTGGCAAGTTGTTAGTCCACTCTTGATCTTTCCTTTATAATGTTGGTCCTTATATGATGTTTCTAAAAGGAATTATAGTCATTTATAACATGCATGGTGACAGCGCCTTGTATAACAAGGGCTGATGCGGCATTTTTTTTTTCGTGTTATTTTGATCGTTTTCTTGTATCTTTGTCTAATATAATACAAATTCACCGTCTGAGATCATGGCAGAGTGGGCGGAGCTAATATGGTCAACGAACCAATCAGGAGCCTCCCTTGCGAATAGTACCCAAGACGGCCGACACCACCAGCCAACAAAATATCCCATACCCACGCTAATATAAGGCTTATTTACCTATCACAATTGATCTAACATGACATAAGGCAACATAATAATAGCATAGAAACATAAAAAGTACACCAGAAAAAATAATATGTAGCATAATATGACGGCCGAGAGGTGAAAAAAATCTTGGGATATTACCATGGAGTTGAAAGACTCATTCTCTCGTCACTATGATGAGAGAAAACAGAGATTTTCAATGGTTAACTGTAATAAACACTCGTAGGTTACGAAAAAAGTGGAAAAGAAAGCAAATTTTCCGGGAAAAAAAAAATTCCCCTCGCACCTTGGGTGCCGGGTGATGCGGCCTGTATCTGGGAAGTAAGTTATTTACCTATTTAGGGGGATCCCATCCTTATTTATGAATGAATTGACTTGATTTTCACAGCAATCATAGAAGAATGGTTGCTTTACAAGTGTAGGATTTCCTTCCTGAAGTATCCCAAATATTTTTAGATTTGTGTGGGCAACAAGACCGACATCTTCCAAAATGTTAAAAAAGTTTATGAAACTTTATTTTTTTTTTAGCATGAAGATAAGGTTTATTATAGAATTGGAACTTCTACGTTGATGGATTTAGACGTGTTCTATCAGCAGCAAGTGTCAAAACCACTTTTCCAAGTACCCCACTGAGTACAGGTCCCCTGCCAAATGTAATTTTTCGTAAATTTTGCATAATTCATTTCCTTTTTGGCTGAGTGGAAAATTGCATTTATCTGGATGTTCATAAGGTACATACCAGTAAATGGTAACACAGATAATTATTATTAATCAAAGTTACTTAGACAAGTAGGAATTTGGGACACCTAGGTCACAAAAATGTCCCCCTTCGATACCTATCACTGTCAAATCCACAAGTTGCTCTAGACCTATTAATTACAATGAAAGATTTACATACACCAGGAATTCTGGTAAATATAAAAATTGGTGGACTGTATATTAAATTAATGAAGGATTATATATATACACATTTACATAACAGAAGGAGAATATATCTTAATATCACTCACCAATTTGACTGGAGATTAAGGAGTATCATACTCAGAAAACCTAACTGTCTATCTATGAAAATAACACTGGCCAGAGTTACAACGTAAGACTTATCTGAGGTTCCTGGAGCTGTCTTGTCCAGTCGCCTGATATCTCAAGTTATGCAGGAATGCACATCCAACAATTTTGGCTCCTATTTGAGAGGTGTCAGCCCAATTTTAACCTCTAGAGCACGAAAAATCTTCCGATTTCACTAACTTTCTGTTGACTAGTTCAAACATGGCGAGTCTCTTCTGCGCAGGCACAGCTTCCCATTTTTTATAAAGAAATTTATTAGATACAGTATAAGCCATCTATTTACATATAAACTACTGTATTTGTGGAAAATATATACAGTATTTTCCACAGGCCGGTATGTTTGAAACTTCAGCACAGTATGCTTGATATAAGCTTCTAATAGTACATCAAAAATTAATGTAATTGGTTCATAAATAAAGAAGTCGAGTATTTAGACCACGACACAGCCTTAAGGCTGAGTAGCCCCTCAAGCTTCCCCTTTTACCACAAACATTTGTACATAACTCCTCAGGGATGTCCATCCTGGTGCCCGCTGTACGATGACTTGTACACTTCACTTTCGGCAAATTACACTATGGCTGACAGCGTTGAACTCGTTGACAATCCTGATTCCTGGCTCCACTTCAATTTCTTCTCTGAATTTGTTTAAATCTTATGTACAGTGCTTCAATCACAGTACTAGATTTGCACTTTACTGTTTGCTTTGGGGTCACACCTTATCACTTATTATTAATGATGATTGGCACCATCCTGGCCGCATGAGATCAGTTAAGACTCAGTGTCGTACCGCATATTATCTAATACACTGTTATTGTCTAATACACTTGTTATTTCCAGTACACTGTTAACTAATACACTTGTTATTATCTAGTGCACAATCTTGCACTACACTCTTGTTATTCTCGAATTTACAGTAGGGCTAGCTTGTGGCAAAACTGCCTACCCCAGCTCTAGGCCTCCTGCCTCCCCAATTCTGGCACTGATTTCACTTTCAAAATTATTTGTATAAATTGTGGCCCTCACCTCCCTTTTCTGGTTTAGACAACTTGTATTTCACTTTCTGACTTGTTAACTGAGCCCTAACACTTTAAATGATCCTTTCAGTATCCTTGGGTAGGCCAGAAAGAATCCAAAACCTGTGAGCACTGAGTATGCTGTTACACTCTGCTGAACCCGTGTGTGAAATATTAAATTATCTGTATGAACCTCATAAGATACATACCAGCAATTTGTAACAAAGATAATTATTCCTTATTAAGCATTATAGAGACATGTAGGAATCTGAGACATCCTAGTCGCCAGAAAATATCACCATTCGAGTACCCACTAATCTTATACTTCCGCAAGTCTCTCTGGACCTATATTAACTTCAAATTACATAAACATCACCAGTAATTCTGGTAAACCTATGTATATAAATTATATGAACTTTTTATTAAATTAATTAATGAATACATATACATATTTATATGAAGGGGAATTTATATTAATGACACTCACCAATTTGTCTGGAGATCACTTGGTGTGTCATCCACAATTCCCTGCCTATATATGAGGAAACTACTGGCCAGAATTTCAACATACAAAGATATTACTTATCTGGGGGATGGGGCAATTCTTTTCTCTTTTCCCATCTAATTTCGGAGTCCTGCCCAGTTGTTGGTTTCTCACATTCTGTAGGACTATAACTCCGACAATTTCTGCTCCTCTTTGAGAGGTTTCAATCACATCTAACCTCCAGAGCTATAAAATATTCTTCCAATTTTCACTAACGTTCGTCTTGCCCAGTTCCAATATGGCGTCCCTTCACCAAGCGACTCTACCTTTGTTGCTGGTTTCCTTTTTTATTTCCAAATAAATTTTTACTAATTACAATGTATTTCACTAATTTTCATGCAAAAATACACTATATTTCGGAAAATACCCAATATTTTCCCACTGCAGCCGGGCGGGTTTCATTGCAAAACGACTCAAATTGCTCCTTCCTCTAGGAGACAATTCCAGCCAGTTCTGGCTTGAGTGGCTGTTCTCCTAGTAGGCCTTACTACAATTTCATCTTCTTGCATTGCTTGGTCAGCACTATCGAGAATATCACTCGTGTCACTTTCCCTTAGATTTTCAATTACATTTGATTGAATACCATTGAATTCCAAGGGAATCAATTTATTAATTGTACATAAACTTTCCTGGCCACGACAAAAGACTTTGACATTCCAGACAACACCTTGTGCATCTGGATACAATGTCAGTACCTTGCCCAGAGGCCACAATGATCGATGCTGTTCAGTATCAATTACCACAATGTCACCTGATTGAATGTTCTGCCCATTAACTGCCTCTGTTGCACCATAAAAGCATTCACGTAGTATAAGAAGATATTCCTTATGCCACACATTGGACCAATGATCAATTATTTGATTTAGCCTCTGAAATTTGTCAAGCAACACTGCCGCATCATTGTAATCTTCATCACTTTCTTAAGGATTATCTCTATAGACAGGAGCAGCTTCCAATTTCCTTCCACATACTAGGTGAGAAGGTGTTAATACATCTACATCAGGTGTATCACTCATGTACGAGAGAGGGCAATTATTTATCCAATTCTCCGCCTCCACCAACACTGCAAAGAATTCCTCTTTACGGAGACATCACTTCACTGTGCCTATCAGTCTTTCGTACAGCCCCTCCCCCATCCTGCCAAGGGGCTCTAGGAGTAATAAATTTCCAAGTACACCCTTGTGTGGTTAACAGAGATTGAACATCGTTTCTCTTATTTAATTCGATCAAGTGTTGAGCACCTGCTACAAAATTTGTGGCATTATCCGAAATCATCAATCTTGGACAGGATCTCCTAGCTGCAAACTTTTGAAACAGTTGTATAAACTGTTCTGCAGACAAGTCCTGAGCACTTCTAAACGAACTGCCCTAGTAGCAGTATAAGTGAAGAATGATACATACACTTTCAGTGGAACACCATCTGAAGTACCTCTTAAAATGATTGGACTACTATAGTCCACAACTGTTACATCAAATGGTTTCACTAATTGTACATGCTCCTTTGGCAATGGTGGAGGACCTGGATACATATAGGATCTGGCATCCACATGGCGACATATTACATAAGATTTAATAACCCATTTTACACTTTGCCGTCCTTGTAGAATCCAGAAAGTTTCCCAAATATAATTTAAGGTATCTTGTACCCCACCATGCATTACATTTTTATGGGTATTTAAAACAATCAAAATTATTAGAAGATGAGTTTTGGGCAGTAAGATAGGATGATTAGCATAGTCACCCAATTCAGCATTTTGTAACCTACCTCTGTGCCTAATTACATTATTCTCTAAATACAGCCTCAATTTCTCTATAATGGAACCTTTCACAATTTTTCTTTCCATCATTAATTTAATCTCATCTCCGTAGATTTCTTCCTGTACCCTCTGTATCCAGTATTCCAGAGGATGTGAAAATTTATATGAGATATTAGTTTTGTTTAGAAATTTAAACACTAACTTTGTTACATTGATTAGCTTGGGCAAAGAAGAATACCTATTTATATTAATGGCTTTGGAAGGACAAACTATTGTAGCGATGGTCACAGTAATTTCAACAGGAGCAATATATGCTTTTTGTACCGGCCAGATAACTTTATTTACTGACCAGCTCGATCCTTTAAACCATGATAGGGCATTTACAAATTTGGCATAAGATAAACCTCGAGACAAGAAATCAGAAGGATCCTACTCACCAGGTATATGACTAAATGTTAACATATGATGAGTCAACTATTATTTCTCTTGCATCTGATTAATTTCAGCGACTCTGTTTTGTAGGTACACAATTTTACTGTTCCCATTACGAATCCATTGTAAGGATACCTAATTTCGGCCAATTCCAATGTTACAGTTGACTAAAATCATAGCTATTTCCCTAGAACTCTATTTGTTCTATCGACTGAGTACAAGAATCCGCCCATTTACTGATTTCAAGTACCCAATAAAGTGGTAAGAAATTGACAATTTGGGCAATTTCCCACAAATTTCAAAAGATGCCAATTTCAAAATAGGGGTCAGAATAAACAAGACAGAATTCATGGCACTAAAATAACACTTTATATGTTCATTAGTCACGTCTCTAAGCCCCTCTTACATTACTTTTGGTTTCCATTTTGAATTTTTATTCTCACAGAAAATAGAATGGTTTTTGTTATGTATACTACTGCATCATTGTGAAAATGGTATAAATGATATCAGAGCACTTATGAAAGAATTTTAGACTCACCAGTTGACGTGTATTGGACACGTGGCTTGATTTGTTTACTTTTGAATATCGGCAAAAAAATCGATCATTTTCGCTATTTTGAGCTCAATTTCAAGGTACTTGCCATCGTGAAACCAATCAAAATAATCTCTAATTCTGTAACAAGTCTTTCATTCTATCAAATGAGACCACGGAAACGAGAATACAACCATAAATAACATAAAAAAAATTCACTAGAAAGTCGCTGCTTGAAACCAAAAACACAGTCGAAGTTTTTTTTTCTCATTATGCACAGCTTGCTTGAGCATTTTTTTATACTGCGCACACTAGCCACACAGACCCATTCTTTCATATGTAGGCCTGCCAGCATTCTTCCACCAGATTTTAAGCTGCTAGAATTTAGGCGTACAAGTACGTGACCAACCCTGGCTGCTATGACGTACTTGTACGTGACCGTCAAAGGGTTAATTGTCTATATGCCATCCTGTAATTAGTGGGCAATTCTGGATAGTTCAGTCTCCATGGAAGTCACACCAGTATTGTTCAGATTCAAATTTTACATCTCTCAGGTACTGCTCCTGAGTAAAAGAATCATCTGGACTTTCTTCATTTACATTGATTCTGATGCTGTCTGATTCCCACAATTTATGCACTGGCTCAACACCATCCTCTATGGAAGAATTACACTGGGGCACTATTTCATGAGTAAGACACACAGTGATGGTGTTTATAGTGTCCACTAGTCATGCATTATTAGTACGAGGAAGCCTACCATACATTACATGGCCTCCTGTAGTCTTTAAAAGAGTGACACCACATTTTGTGGATAAATTTTCTCCAGGAGGGGGTATTAGCCCCCTTCAGCCCCTTTCAGCCCTGAGGGGCCCAGCCCTCTCAGAAGGGGCAACCATCTTGTTTACTGCTACAGCAAGTAATTGATCCCCGATGCAGTACGAGTATGTGACATGGTCAAGCGACCGATGCTCCTTGCAAGAATCCAATATTGAAATTAGTTTAGTTATGAGAGACAGTCCATCTCTTACCTTAGCAGGACAATTAAGGAAAATCCTGATTCTACTTTATTACCATGGTAAAGATAGTGGATATTGTTGTCTATGCTTAAGATAGCAAGATTCAAGCATTCTGCTTTGCTTTATAGTAAAAGTTTGGCAAGGAAGCAAAAAATACTAGGTTACCTTTTCTTTTATGTTCTAGGGGCATTGCAGCGGCGTAGGAGGCTGTGAGGTCAGATTACTTTTCACCCTACTGGGAGTCACAATGATGCCTTGATAACCAACAAAGAACACTGATCCATGCATTAGTGTGAACAAAGTGTCTCACGAAACACAATAAACACTTACAGAGAAGTGTGGCCAGCTTCTTTAGTGATAAGATTGTGAACAATAAAGACAAACCTTGTGGAACATAGTGTACCAGTGTGCGTATTCCTAGACTATGGAAGACGTGGAAATCCAAGGAAACTTCACCTTCTATCAAGTCACCGATACCTGTCGAGGGTGTAAAGAACACCATAGCTCACACTACAAGAAAAAGGTAGGTTATGAATTATCTTGCAACACAGGGGACTGTGCAGTTCTTGTGTTGCAAGTGGTTTGTAATTAATGTATAGTTGGCAGTGAGGTGTGGACTTTTGAGTCCACACACGTAAATTTTTTCAGCAATCAGTTTTGGAAATATGCTGACATAACACCCCCTAGGGGTAATTTATTATTAAGACATTTCCATTTCAGGCCGTTGCAAAGTGGTTAAGACAGCTTCTCAAGACCTAGCCTGCAGGGGCAGCTGTGTGGGCGATAGCCATCTTATCAAGCTAAGTTCCCCCTATATTTAATCTTTAACCTTAGCTGGTAAACCATTTCACAACACATTTCTTTACCATACTCTTTACAAAGGAGATATAATAATCACTACCTATCAAAATATTTATTGGGCCTACAGAATCATCATTTACAACAGAAGGTGCTAAATTTACATTATGTGAAAGCCTCTCAGTAGCTGCACTAAGCCCTATTGTAGATATTTTCTCAGGGAGCCTATCTACAATTACTGCATTAATAGATTTTCTCTCATTGCCCAAATGGACAGTTACATAAACAGTGTCATACAATTGAGCCCTTTTATCTGAGAGAAAAACCAGATAATTTTAGAGTTGTAGGATCTCCCATTTGTACCTTCATTCCATTAAGGCATTTACGTTTTATGAAAGTACGTTGTGATCCTTGGTCTAGTAGTGCAGTTACATTTTTTGATTTATGCTTTTTATCATCAATTTTTACCTCTAACACAGGTAAGGCTACTTCAGCTAAACCATCATTATTAACATTAGCAGCAATCTTTATATTAGCTACTGTTGTGTCAGGATTGTCAACATTATCATTATTATCACCATTATCATATAGACCCTTACACATGACTATATGGTGCCTTCCTTTGTGACATTGATAACAGTTGTTTAATTTGGCATGACAGTCCTTTACATTGTGACTACCTAGACATCTGATACATCTGTCAAGTTCTTCCAATCTTTCTACTTTAACATTCCATGAATTATATGCATCACAATTCTTAGAAAAATGAGTACTCTTGCAGAAGAGACAATCTCTCTTTCTTTGATTGGTTTCTTATTAACTGGGCTACTCCTGGTGGGTACTTATTCTTCTTACTTTGATGTGGAGAATCACTATTTCTGATTCCTGCTACTTGATATGTGCCTCTGTAACTCTTTTTAGATGAATTATGATTATTAACATTGGGATAATTCTTCCCTTTGTGAAACTTGACAGATACCTCAGAGTTATTATGTGTTGCATCTCTAAAATGATTTGGTTGGCTGGTCTGCAGTTTAACAATTAATTCTCGTAGACATAGTCTTATTTCCTCTAGACCAAAATAACCTTTGTGATACTTGTTAGAGAACCGTTCAACCATTTTACAGTTTAATATATTCTGTACAATGGCATTCAATAACCAGTCTGATTCATTCAGATTATATTTATTACTTAAGTCAGAAACCCTGAAAGAATTTAGAAATTAATTCACTAATTCATGACTTCACTAAAGTCATCCGGTTCACTCAAGGACCAGCAGGCAACTGTTAAGTATTAAATTATCTGGATGAACCTAATAAGATACATACTAGTAGTTTGTAACAAAGATAATTATTCCTTATCAAGCGTTATAGAGACATGCAGGAATTTGAGACATTCTAGGTCGCCAGAAAATGTCACCCTTCGAGTACCCACTAATCTCATACTTCCACAAGTCACTCTGGACCTCTATTAACTTCAAATGACATAAACATCACCAGTAATTCTGGTAAACCTATGTATATAAATTATTTGGACTGTATATTAAATTAATCAATGAATACATATACATATTTACATGAATGGGAATTTATATTAATAACACTCACCAATTTGTCTGGATATCAGTTGGTGTGTCATCCACAATCTCCTGCCTATATATGAGGAACCTACTGGCCAGAATTTCAGCATATAACGACATTACTTATCTGGGGGATGGGGCAATTCTTATCCCTTTTCCCATCTAATCTCGGAGTCCTGCCCAATTGATGGTTTTTCACATTCTGTAAGACTGCAAATCCGACAATTTCTGCTTCTCTTTGAGAGGTTTCAACCACATCTAGCCTCCAGAGCTGCAAAATATTCTTCCAATATTCACTAACGTTTGTCTTGCCCAGTTCCAATATGGTGTCCTTTCACCAAGTGACGTTACCCTCGTCGCTGGTACCCTTTTTATTTCTAAATTAATTTTTACTAACTACAATGTATTTCACTAATTCGCATACAAAAATACGCTATATTTTGGAAAATACACTATATTTTCCTCACTGTGTGTATGTATGTGCTCACCTATTTGCACTCACCTATTTGTGGTTGCAGGGGTCGAATCATAGCTCCTGGCCCTGCCTCTTCACTGATTGCTACTATGTCCTCTCTCTTGCTGCTCCATGAGCTTTATCAAACCTCGTCTTAAAACTATGTATGGTTCCTGCCTCCACTACATCACTTTCTAGGCTATTCCACTGCCTGACTACTCTATGACTGAAGAAATACTTCCTAACATCCCTTTGATTCATCTGAGTCTCGAACTTCCAATTGTGACCTCTTGTTTCTGTGTCCCATCTCTGGAACATCCCGTCTTGGTCCACCTTGTCTATTCTGCACAGTATTTTGTATGTCGTTATCATGTCTCCTTTGACCCTCCTGTCCTCCAGTGTTGTCAGGCAAATTTCCCTTAACCTTTCTTCATAGGACAATACCCTTTGCTCTGGGATTAATCTTATTGCAAACTTTTGCACTCTCTCTAATTTCTTGACGTGCTTGACCAGGTGTGGATTCCAAACTGGTGCTGCATACTCCAGTATGGGCCTAATGTAAATGGTGTACAGAGTCTTGAACGATTCCTTACTGAGGTATTGGAAAGCTATCCTTAGGTTTGCCAGATACCCGTACGCTGCAGCAGTTATTTGATTGATGTGCACCTCAGAAGATGTGCTCGGTGTTATACTCACCACTAGATCTTTTTCCGTGAGTGAGGTTTGCAGTCTTTGGCCACCTAGACTATACTGTGTCTGTGGCCTTCTTTGACCTTTCCCTTTCCTGGACCAGGCTTGTAGCCTGTCCAGGTCTCTTTGTAGTCCTGCCTGATCCTCGACCGATTTGATTCTCCTCATTAACTTCACATTTTCTGCAAACAAGGACACTTCTGAGTCTATCCCTTCCATTATGTCATTCACATATACCAAAAACAGCACAGGTCCTAGGACTGGCCCCTGTGGAACCCCAATTGTCACAGCTGCCCACTCTGACACCTCGTCACATACCATGACTCGTTGTTGCCTCCCTGTCGGGGTATTCTCTGATCCATTGCATTGCCTTTCCTCTTATGTGTGCCTGATATTCTAGCTTTTGCAGGAAACCTCTTGTGAAGAACTGTGTTGAAGGCCTTCTTGCAGTCCAAGCAAATGCATTCTATCCACCCCTCTCTCTCTTGTCTTACTTCTGTCACCTTGTCATAAAACTCCAGTAGGATTGTGACACAGGATTTTCCTTCCCTGACACCATGCTGGTTGTCGATTATACACTTGTTTCTTTCCAGGCGCTCCAACACTCTCCTCCTTATGATCTTTTCCATGACTTTGCATACTATACACGTTAATGACACAGGTCTGTAGTTCAATACCTCATGACTGTCTCCTTTTTAAAAAATTGGGACTACATTTGCCATCTTCCATACCTCAGGGAGTTGCCCAGTTTCAATGGATGTGTTGAAAATATTTGTTAATGGAACACGCAGCATCTCTGCTCCCTCTCTAAGGACCCATGGAGAGATGTCTGGTCCCGTCTTTGAGGTGTCAAGTTCACATAGCAGAAATAAATAACAAAAAGGCACAATACCGTGACTGGAACGATACACAAATAACCCGCACATAAAAGACAGAAGCTTACGACGACGTTTCGGTCCGACTTGGACCATTGACAGCTTCTTCACCTCCTCCTTGGTTAAGTGTACCTCCAAGTTCTGATTTCCTGCAGTCCTACCAGTTTCCACTGTAAATACTTCTTTAAATCTGATGTTGAACTCCTCACATACCTCTCGGTCATTTTTTGTGAACTCCTCATCTCCCTTCCTCAGTCTGATTACCTGGTCCTTGACTGTTGTTTTCCTCCTGATGTGGCTATACAACAGCTTCGGGTCAGACTTGACTTTCGATGCTATGTCATTTTCATATTGTCGCTGAGCCTCCCTTCTTATCTGTGTATATTCGTTTCTGGTTCTTCAGCTAATCTCTTTTTTTCCTGAGTTCTTTGTCGTCTTTACCTTTTCCATTCTCTAGTACACCTAGTTTTTGCCTCCCTACGCCTTTCTGTGAACCAAGGACTCGTTCTGTTGTACTCACCTATTTGTACTCACCTATTTGTGGTTGCAGGGGTCGAGTCACAGCTCCTGGCCCCGCCTCTTCGCTGATTGCTACTAGGTCCTCTCTCTCCCTGCCCCATGAGCTCTATCATACCTCGCCTTAAAACTATGTATGGTTCCTGCCTCCACCACATCACTTTCTAGGCTATTCCATGGCCTGACTACTCTATGACTGAAGAAATACTTCCTAACATCCCTTTGATTCATCTGAGTCTTCAACTTCCAATTGTGACCTCTTGTGTCTGTGTCCCATCTCTGGAACATCCCGTCTTTGTCCACCTCGTCTATTCCGCGCAGTATTTTATATGTCGTTATCATGTCTCCCCTGACCCTCCTGGCCTCCAGTGTCGTCAGGCCGATTTCCCTCAACCTTTCTTCATAGGACAATCCCCGTAGCTCTGGGACTAGTCTTGTTGCAAACCTTTGCACTTTCTCTAATTTCTTGACGTGCTTGACTAGGTGTGGATTCCAAACTGGTGCTGCATACTCCAGTATGGGCCTGACGTAGATGGTGTACAGAGTCTTAAACGAATCCTTACTGAGGTATCGGAACGCTATCCGTAGGTTTGCCAGGCGCCCGTATGCTGCAGCAGTTATCTGATTGATGTGCGCCTCAGGAGATATGCTCGGTGTTATACTCACCCCCAGATCTTTTTCCTTTAGTGAGGTTTGCAGTCTTTGGCCATCTAAACTATATTGTGTCTGCGGTCTTCTTTGCCCTTCCCCAATCTTCATGACTTTGCATTTGGCAGGGTTAAATTCTAGGAGCCAGTTGCTGGACCAGGCTTGTAGCCTGTCCAGATCTCTTTGTAGTCCTGCCTGATCCTCGTCCGATTCGATTCTTCTCATTAACTTCACATCGTCTGCAAACAAGGACACTTCTGAGTCTATCCCTTCCGTTATGTCGTTCACGTATACCAAGAACAGCACAGGTCCTAGGACTGACCCCTGTGGAACCCCGCTTGTCACAGGCGCCCACTCTGACACCTCGTCGCGTACCATGACTCGTTGTTTCCTCCCTGTCAGATATTCTCTGATCCATTGCAGTGCCTTTCCTGTTATGTGTGCCTGGTCCTCTAGCTTTTGCAGTAACCTCTTGTGAGGAACTGTGTCGAAAGCCTTCTTGCAGTCCAAAAATACGCAGTCGATCCACCCCTCTCTCTCTTGTCTTACTTCTGTCACCTTGTCATAAAACTCTAGTAGGTTTGTGACACAGGATTTTCCTTCCCTGAAACCGTGCTGGTTGTCAATTATACACTTGTTTCTTTCCAGGTGCCCCACCACTCTCCTCCTGATGATCTTCTCCATGACCTTGCATACTATACACGTTAGAGATACAGGTCTGTAGTTTAGTGCCTCATGTCTGTCTCCCTTTTTAAAAATTGGGACTACATTTGCCATTTTCCATACCTCAGGGAGTTGCCCAGTTTCAAATGATGTGTTGAAGATCTTTGTTAATGGCTCACACAATATCTCTGCTCCCTCTTTAAGGACCCATGGAGAGATGTTGTCTGGTCCCACTGCCTTTGAGGTGTCAAGTTCGCATAGCAGCTTCTTCACCTCCTCCTTGGTTATATGTACCTCATCCAGCACTTGCTGGTGTGCCCCCCTGTTCTGATTTCTTGGAGTCCTACTGGTTTCCACTGTAAATACCTCTTTAAATCTTGTGTTGAGCTCCTGACATACCTCTCGGTCGTTTCTTGTGAATTCCCCATCACCCTTCCTCAGTCTGATTACCTGGTCCTTGACTGTTGTTTTCCTCCTGATGTGGCTGTACAACAGCTTCGGGTCAGTCTTTACTTTTGATGCTATGTCATTTTCATATTGTCTCTGAGCCTCCCTTCTTATCTGTGCATATTCGTTTCTGGCTCTTCGGCTGATTTCTTTATTTTCCTGAGTTCTCTGTCTTCTGTACCTTTTCCATTCTCTATTACACCTAGTTTTTGCCTCCCTACACCTTTGGGTGAACCAAGGACTCGTTCTGTTCTTCCCATTATTTCTGTTTCCCTTGGGAACAAACCTCTCCTCTGCCTCCTTGCATTTTGTTGCTACATAGTCCATCATTTCTTGTACTGGTTTTCCTGTCAGTTCCCTCTCCCACTGAATGTCTTGAAGGAAGTTCCTCATGCCTGAGTAGTTCCCCCTTTTGTAGTTTGGTTTTTCCCAGCCTATTCCTGCTACTCTCTCCACTTGGAGCTCAACTATGTAGTCGAAGCACAGAACCACATGATCACTAGCTCCCAGGGGCCTTTCATACATGATACCCTCGATGTCCGAACTACTCATGGTGAATACAAGGTCCAACCTTGCTGGTTCATCCTCTCCTCTCTCTCTGGTAGTGTCTCTAACATGTTGATGCATGAGGTTCTCCAGTACCACATCCATCATCTTGGCTCTCCATGTTTCGGGACCCCCATGGGGCTCCAGGTTTTCCCAGTCAATCTCCTTGTGATTGAAATCACCCATAACTAGTAACTTTGCTCCCCCCATGTGTGCTCTCCTGGCCACCTCGGCTAGTGTGTTGATCATTGCTCTGTTGCTCTCATCGTATTCTTCTCTTGGCCTCCTGCAGTTCTGTGGTGGGTTGTACATTACTGCAATTATCACCTTATGTCCCTCAGACTGGATTGTTCCTACTAAGTAGTCCCTTTCGCCCATGCCATCCATTCCTTCCATTTTCTCAAAACCCCACTGGTTTTTAATGAGCAGTGCAACTCCTC
>NW_027196721.1:0-5000 GCF_038502225.1 Cherax quadricarinatus | reverse complement strand
CGATTACATATGCTAAACCCTTTTCAACACCCTCATCCACACCACTCATATCAAGACTCAATGCTTGCAATACCGACACACCTTCCCCCCCAACCCTCACCACTACCTTAATCATCCATACCCTGATGCACTCCAAACCCTCACAAAAATAGACAACATGATACGCAGTCTCTTCCCCACTGCATCTGCCACACCCCCCACCCTCGATAACCCTCCTATCTCAGAGCATCGCTCCCGTTGGCAAAATAACATGCAGGAAACGAAACATAACCTAACGTGTCCTAGGTCATATCCTTAATTTACTAAATCTTTGCCATATTACATCCCATGCATACATGGGGTAGATCCCTTCAACCAGTGCCACTACATGTCCCTCTAACAATTTACACGAAGTTTCCACTTTTACTTTTCCCGGTTCCCTGGTTAACACTAAGGCACATAACACTGTTTCACATTCCTTCATTTCCGCCCCTCCATACCATTTCCTCAGGTAAGCATGTACCTTATCTAGCTGACCCTCCCTCCATCCACCTGCACTCATCATTTCCCTCTTAATAAACACACATTTCACGTGCTTTATCAAGTCCAACAAACCCAACCCTCCCCTATATACTGGCAATGTCACTACCTCCCTTTGCAACCAGTTGCACCCTGAACCCCACAAAAATTTGAACACCATTCTAAGAATACTCATGATCGCCATTCCTGTTAACAGCATCACAGTCGAAACAAACCAGACTTTACTATATAGTAAGACATTGATGACAATTGCATGTTGCCTAAGGGTTAAATGGTGAGGTCGCAGCATTCCCAAACATCGCTGCACCTGTTCCACCATCCTATTCGAATTGTTAACCCTGGCAGCACTCAGGTTAGCCTCATACATAACACCGCAGATTTTCAGACTCCCAGTCCGCCGCTGCACAACATCGCATCCCCATTCTAATCTCCCTGCCCACTCTCCCAGCCCCATTATCATTGACTTCTCAAGTTTTACCTTCATCCCAGTAGCTCTCCCAAAATTGCGTGCAACTTCCCCCAAAAGTCCTAACCGTGTCTCCTCACTCACCAGAATAGTTGTATCATCAACATAGCCCACCAAACCAGGCCAAGGCTTCTGCGCACCATCCCCCCCTGTCCTTAGACGATCCTCCACCATCCTATAAATGGGATCCTGAACACATGCAAACAATAGTTGTGATAATGGACATCCCTGCCAAAGACCCCACTCCATGTTGACTCTCTCGCCCACACACCCATTGATTTGCACCCATACCTTTGCGTTTGAGTACAACATATCCACCCCCCCCACACTAATTCTTTGTGAAACCCCTGTCGTATGAGAATATCCCTCAAAGCCTTTCTTTCCACCCTGTCATAAGCCCCTTGCCAATCCAACGCCACCAGCGCCCCTCTTCCCCTTTCCATGTCCTCCAGGAACCCCTTTATGATCCTGTGGCCCTCGCCCATCGACCTACCAGGTAACCCAAACTGATACGCAAACACGACCCTCCACACAACACATTTAAGGCGATTCCCAAGAATTTTCGCGAACAATTTATAATCAGCACAAAGCAACGAAATGGCTCGGTAATCCCGAAGGGAACTCTGCTGTTTACCCTTTGGGACCAATACCACCACCGCCGTTGCCTGCGATTCTCCCATCTTACCTCCTTTTTTCATGGCATTCATTAACCCTACTAGGAAACCCCTAAGCAGACCCCAGTGCAGTACATAAAATTCACTTGGTAAATCATCAATCACGGGTGCCTTTCCCTTCCTCATGTCCATAAGAGCTCTCCATATTTCCTCCTCCTCAATGACCCCACCCAGTGCTTCCCGATCACTCCTTCCCAGTTTGTACAGCACATACTCATATACCTGCCCAAGAACCTCTCCATCCACCCCTCTACTTTTCCCGTATTCCTCAAACCATCTATCTGCATATGCACTCATCCCCATGGTTTTCCTTAATATCTGACATTCTCTAAACCCCCCCCCACCCGGAGAAATGACTTGCAATCCCGGTATTGTAGTCGTTCGCTGTCGTACTTTCTGTCCTCGCAGCACACAAGCCGATGGCTTGTCGCCCCAGAATACTTCGTCCAACCCCGCCTGTACCCGTACTGCCACAAAACGTTCTTCTTGCAAATCCCTTATCCTGTCCTTCAACACGTGTATATCCTCCACTGGGTACACCCCGGCCACCGCCGCCCCCTCATAACAATCCCGTAATCTAGATTCTAAATAATTTGACAAACCATACCACAATTGATTAATGAGTTTGCCCTCCCTCACATAAAATTGACGTATTCTTACCTTAGCCACACTATCCCACCATCCTATCACATCCTCCTCAGTCCTTCTGTCTGCACAGAGCTGTTCCCAAAATACTGCAAAACCTTCCATTCCCTCCCTATCCCCCAAAACCATCGTGTTCAGTTTGCAGTAACTTCCCTGCCTACGACCCAAAGCATCACACCCCACATTCAATAATACTGCCCTATGATTGGAAGACACCATCTCAATAGTTTTAAAAGATTCTACCAAATCCCTCTGTGATAAATATAACCTGTCCAAAGGAGCCGAATATCCCAGTCTTATAAACGTATGTTCCACCTCCCACAGACCTCCGCCAAAAGCATCACATAACTGAAGATCTCTAAGCAGGCCCCCCAAGACTGAGGAAAAATATCCCGCTCCTCTGGGTTCCACGTCTGCCCTCTTAACTACACAATTCCTTTCCCCCCACAATCGCTACAGCCGGTAACGTGCGTAGGTAGTACGCTAGCTCCTCCCGCACAAAACCCATCTTTACTTTCATATCACTTTCTGCTTGGGCATACACACACACAAACGCCACTCTCTCACCCCATCCACCATCCTTCCATATGTAATACTCTCTCCCCTCCCCCCCTCTTTCCTGTGCAATACAAACGGGCTAGCCTCCCTGATCAACACACCCACTCCTCCTTTTAAATGCTCAGACGGCAACACATAAGCCTGATACCCAGGCACCACTAATTCACGACCAAGCTTAAAATTGTGCTCCTGCACAAAAGCTACATCAACTTTGTACCTATTCAAAAACATCCTGAAGTACTCACGTTTAACACCATCACACAGACAATTAATATTTATTGTTACACACCTGAGGCCGGTTTAAGGTTTCCCTCCCCGAATCATGTCAAGACTCTTCCCTTTCAGACCATTCCCCTGGGCTTTGCCTTTGCCACATACTCCACCCTCCTTCCCAACCATCCCCCCCCCCTTCTGTTGTGGCCCTCTCGTAGAATCTCTCTGGGTACCATAACCCTATCTTTTTCCATGGCCTTTGCGCTGGCGTCAGAACATCGTCGGAATCTGACGCTGCTGCCCTTTTCCTTGTAGCTCCCTCAGTTTCCATATCTGAGTCCTGGGAGCCAGCACAATGAACTTCTACCTCTACCACCCTTAATCTGCCTCCATGTCTTTCCATGGCGCTCGCACTGTCCCTCACAGGTGCCACCTGATTCTCCCCCCCCCCCGCACACACTTTCTGCCCTGATCTCAGGTTACTGTTCGCTGTGACTCTCCACCTCCATAGACTGTAACATAGCCTGCATCTCCATCTCCAACTCCTCCTCAATAGCTTTCACTGCTGTGCCCACCTGCACCTCCTCACTTGACAACTGTACTGTTGATGGGCCAGGTGATTCATGGGTTACCACTTCTCCTTCCGATTCCACAGGAGCCACCACCTCTTCACTCCACAAGCGACCACACCCTCCTCCTTGCCCCGTTCTTCCTTAGGCATCAGTTTCTCATGCGCAGGTGCTCTGCCCCTTGCCGGCCCAGGAGCTATATTCCGCTTGCTACAGTCGACATGTACACCTCTGCCCCGCATACACTATCATTACCTGGGTTCTAAATTCCTCGAGATATACATACGAGGGTATAGGATGCCTTAGCATCATCTTGAGATTGAAAGAACCCTCAGGATATCCTGTGTAAGCTCCTTTTACCCATTTGCCAGATTGGGCTAGATGTACAGTTCCATAACGTTTGAAAACATTTCGAATATCTACTTCATCAGCCTCAAAAGGCACGTTGCGGAGCTTAACTCATGAATAATGTCGTGATACATCCGTCAACTTGACCCTCACTGCCGGTGTTATGCTAAAGCTGATATCTTGATAACGATCCACCAACGCCTCGTATACTTGAGCAGTTAGCACTTTCAGGAATATTCTATACACACCGTTCAGTGCCACTCCATACAAATCCTCGTCTCTGATGCCGTATGTCTCTCTTATAATTTTGGGCAATAACACATCAACTGACGTAGGTGTTAAAGCCCCACTAATGACCTCAGTCCCCACAGTATTCACTCTCCTGTGCACACCTGGCACCATGTTGTTGACTGAGTAGCTCGTCTGGGAAAACAGTAGAGGGGTGCAAAGCACGACCACACTCTACCTCATCCAGGCAGCGAATGATAGGAAAAAATATTACTGATTTTGACATAGGGCAGCTGGTACTTGCAGTTTGGAGGTACTAGCTGCGCTGCAGACACTCCCCGCTCATAGAATACCTGAATTATGTATGTACTCAATGAATGTAAGATAGCTTATCTTCATGCCGAAAAAAAAATAATTTTTTTACGCTTTTGACATGTCAAAATATCTGCGATTTTACCCCCCCTCCCCCGCCAAAAAAAATAAAAAATATTTGAGATATTCCAAATTTTGTTACACACGAAAATCAATCACATTTTATTTTATGTTCCCTATGAAAATCATTTCAGTCTAATCATTAATAATGAAGGGATGGCAAGCAACAGGCCAAAATCTTGCTTTCAAGATAATTGCAGAAAAGTGCGTATGCTCTTTTCTGCGATTATCTCGAAAGTAAACTTCACAAAATTGTGCTATTTTGGGCGTTTTCTGCGCATTATAAGTGATTTCTTAGTGTTTCCCGAGTTAAAATGCCGTTTTCTTTGAGTACACCAGCAAGGCAAT
>NW_027196720.1:50000-80659 GCF_038502225.1 Cherax quadricarinatus | reverse complement strand
ACACACACACACACACACACACACACACACACGCACACACACGCACGCACGCACGCAATGTTATAACATAAATTCATTGTATTCGTAATGACTTCTAATGAATAAGGAGAATAAACGGAGACTCGAACCGTGGTCCTGGTATCTATCTGGAACACGTATACAGTTGCGGAAGGGTTAAGATAAATCATCTCCCCGGAAACTAAATCCCGTGTTAGCAGCTGCAGCAGATAACGTGTAAACAAATGAATGTGCCAGAAGACGGCTCCAGAATGACTCGAACGAGAAATCCCCTTCAGAGGAGGGGCCATGGTGCTTGTCCAGGGACCTTGATTCAGGGAATTGTTCTTAACCTTGATCCTTCCTTGGATCAAACCTGATTACCTCTCATTCTCGAAGTGTTGTGTGGCACTAGCTGTTTTAGCTCTTATGCTCGAAATCGATAACTGTAAGAAAATGAGTGAGAGGGGGGATTAATGAAGAAGGGAGGTGAAGGGATTAAAAAAAAAAAGAATAGGGGATAGGTCAACCAGGTGATAAAATATTTTCTTCTGCCACAACTCGAGGAACATTACTAAGAGAGAGAGAGAGAGAGAGAGAGAGAGAGAGAGAGAGAGAGAGAAACAGAGAGAGAGAGAGAGATAGAGAAACAGAGAGAGAGAGAGAAAGCAAGAGGTAGAGACAAGATAAGCTAGATGTTGAATCCAGCACTAGCGCATCATTAACCAGGCTGTGAGCCAGCCAGCTCTCACACACTCCTCACCCGCGACACCATGAGAAGGAACGCCGCCTAGACGCGACCAATGATGCGCAAATTGTTGTGAATGTAAGTGATAATACTATCATAATACTATCTCAGCACGCACATTAGAGGATGGAATGAGAGGGGGGGAAACAAGCCAACCACAACGCTTAGTTTCCACTGATCTCCTTCATACATTAATTTAAAAAATATATATGCATTCCACTCACGTACACACGAGCACATAAGCAAAATTATTAGCAACATAAATATGTGATGATAATTACAATAATATAATAGCAGTAACAGGAACATTTTAAGTCTGTTATTATGATCGATCATTCTTCACTACATTTTTCCATTATTTCTTTATGAATAATTATTCTCTGCATAACTTTTTAAAGGTAATGGACAAGTGAAGCAGTCGCGCACCGCGTCGAGGAATGTACGATAAAGTACGAGTCCACAGTCACTTTTTAAAATGGACTTGTCAACATAAAAAGAAAATATTTCTGTCTCTCTGGACTTCCATTTGGGAAAGCAATACATTATATATATATATATATATATATATATATATATATATATATATATATATATATATATATATATATATATATATATATATATATGCAAAACAACCACTCTGAAAGAATAGAGAAATTCCAAGCGCTTTCGTGACTACTCACATTATCAAGGAACTATGAAAGTAAAGCATCCAAGGAAGCTATATAAGGGGTCTGGCCAACACCTCACTATCAGGTGCTGGCCAGACCCCTTATATAGCTTCCTTGGATGCTTTACTTTAATAGTTCCTTGATAATGTGAGTAGTCACGAAAGCGCTTGGAATTTCTCTATTCTTTCAGAGTGGTTGTTTTGCATATTCTGAAATCACCTGTTTACTGTGATCTTATTGCATATATATATATATATATATATATATATATATATATATATATATATATATATATATATATATATATATATATTATGGATTGTGCAATAATGGCAGGTGATGTGTCGCCATTTGACTAGCACTCACCTAGTTGTAGTTGCAGGGGTCGAGTCATAGCTCCTGCCCCCCGCCTCTTCACTGGTCGCTACTAGGTCACTCTTCCTGCTCCACGAGCTTTATCATACCTCTTATTAAATCTATGAATGGATCCTGCCTCCACTACATCACTATCCAGACTATTCCACTTTCTTGCAACTCTGTGACTGAAGAAATACTTCCTAATATCCCTGTGATTCATCTGAGTCTTCAACTTAAATCTGTGACCCCTTGGACCTCTGGAACATCCTGTCTCTGTCCACCTTGTCAATTCCTATCAGGATTTTATGTCGTTATCATATCCTCCTTATCTCTCCTGTCCTCCAGTGTCGTCAGGTTGATTTCCCTTAACCTCTCCTCGTAGGACATGCCCCTTAGCTCCGGGACTAGTCTTGTTGCAAACCTTTGCACTTTCTATAATTTCCGTACGTGCTTGGCTAGGTGTGGATCCCAAACTGGTGCTGCATACTCTAATATAGGCCTGACATACACGGTATACAGGGTCCTGAACGATTCCTTATTGAGATGTTGGAATGCTATTCTTAGGTTTGCTAGGCGTCCATATGCTGCAGCAGTTATTTGGTTAATGTGCCTCAGGAGATGTGCCTTGTGTTATACTCACCCCAAGATCCTTTTCCTTGAGTGAGGTTTGTGGTCTCTGGCCCCCTAGACTGTACACCGTCTGCGGTCTTCTTTGCCCTTCTCTAATCTTCATGGCTTTGCGCTTGGTGGGATTGACCTTCAAGAGCCAGTTTCTAGACCAGGCCTGCAGCCTGTCCAGATTCCTTTGTAGTTCTGCCTGGTCCTCGTCCGATTGAATTTTTCTCAACTTCACATCATCTGTAAACAGGGACACTTCTGAGTCTATTCCTTCTGTCATGTCGTTCACATATACCAGAAAGAGCACAGGTCCTGGGACTGACCCCTGTGGAACCCCACTCGTCACAGGCGCCCACTCTGACACTTCGTCTCGTACCATGACTCTTTGATGTCTTCCCGACAGGTATTCCCTGATCCATTGCAGCGCCTTCCATGTTATACCTGCCTGGTCCTCCAGCTTATGGAACTTTGTCAAAAGCCTTCTTACAGCCCAACAAAACGCAGTCTACCCATCTCTCTCCTGTTTTACTTCTGTCACCCTGTCGAAGAACTCCAGAAGGTTTGTGACACAGGATTTTCCATCCTTGAAACCATTCTGGTTGTGAAGGCTTACTCAGCCCTGTAACAACTTCAGACAGTATTACCAAGGCTGGCTCCTCCTCAGGAAAATTAATGTATAGAAAAAGAATAAAAACTGACAAACAAACACTTTATTATTTAGAAAATATAAAATATAAAACACTTAAATATGAAATATTAATCTTACATTAAAGAAAATGAAAAATGAAAAATATAAATAACTGAATTCAACGCTAATATAAATGTATATAAAACGTGGGTGTCTGGTGTTGGTGACACTGCGTGTTGTTGAAATCGTAGCCGTTGCTGATGATGGGGGGGGGTCGCAGGTGTTGATGATGACAACCCACCGGCTCGTTCTTCACAGATTTTCTAGCAGTCAATAATCCTTCCAGATGACAGGAAAGCAGGTTTTCTCCATTGCAATGATGAGGGGTTATATCCTGCTACTTGCATACACAAACAGGTAAGTGGATCAAAATTTGGGACATCTCAGCACGTTAGTTCGTCTCCATGATAAGTACAATACCTAAAAGACGTGGTGATTATTACAACAGTCAACTTAGAGCAAGACTGAAAGGACTAAGTTTATTATTGTTCAAAAGTGAAGCTTTCAACCAATAAATCCACTAGAATACAAGGCAGGCATGTACTTACAGTAGTGCTGGGAGCTGTGAGTCTAGTGATTACTGTTTGGGCCGGAGCCCCACAAGTCACCTTTCGGGGGGGGTGGAAGAAGGAGGGGAAGGGATAGCGGGAGCTAGACTGACCCTACCTTAACAAGCAGCCGGCAATCAAGCTATCACTTTAGGGGTGGGGGAAAAAAGGCTGGAATAGCGGGAGCTAGACTTACCTTACCGTAACAAGTAGCCGGCAAGCAAACTATCACTTTCGGGGAGGGGAAAAAAGGATGGGGGGATAGCGGTAGCTGGACTTACCCTACCTTAACAAGTAGCCGGCAATGAAACTATCGTTACTATATCGCTACTCCTATCTATTGAACTTTTCCCTCACACTGGTTGTCGTTGATAATCTCATTCCTATCTAGATGCTCCACCACTCTTCTCCTGATAATCTTCTCCCTAACCTTGCATACTATACATGTCAGTGATACTGGTCTATAGTTTAGCACTTCTTGTCTGTCTCCTTTTTTAAAAACTGGGACTACATTTCCTGTCTTCCATACCTCAGGTAATCTCCCTGTCCCTACAGATGTGTTGAATATTGTTGTTAGGGGTACACATAGCGTCTCCGCTCCCTCTCTCAGGACCCATGGAGAGATATTATCCGGCCCCATCGTCTTTAAGATATTTATCTCGCTTAGCAGTCTCTTCACTTCTTCCTCGGTTGTATGCACTGTTCCGTCTTATCTGTGAACACTTCTTTGAATCTCATGTTGAGCTACTCACATACTTCTCGGTCGATTCTTGTGATCCCCCCTACTTCCTTCCTCAACCTGAGTACCTTATTATTACTGTTGTTTTCCTTCTGATGTGGCTGTACAAAAGCTTCGGGTCAGATTTGGCTTTTGCTACTATGTCACTTTCGTATTGTCATCATGGATAACATTGTGTGTGTGTGTGTGTGTGTGTGTGTGTGTGTGTGTGTGTGTGTGTGTGTGTGTGTGTGCCTGCCTTTCTGTGTGTGTGTCTTTCTGTGTGTGTGAGCAGTTTCACCTATTGTTACTCTATGTTTGCTTTTGCTGGTCATTGGTTGACTCTTGTTACCCAACGTTGTATATTATCATAGGCTATTTAGGGTGTCGTAGGTATTTGAATCTCGTGATCTCATACATAACACGTATACCATACATGTTCCTCTACAGTGTATAAAGTATATACTTAGAATTGTGTATTTACATGCTACAGTATTTACTTAAGACGTGAGGGAGAACACTGAATTTTGATCGCTAATAAACACTGCAATTCCTAATGTATTTAGAAATATCCTAGTGTGATAGGCCATTTTTAAGTAAATTGTTCATCGTCTTCACTTTCGTGCACATATGTTGAATGTTTTGAGTGCTGAAGTTCACACTTGGTGGTATAATACTCTCATCACGACCTGCATACAGGTCTGGTGTTGTGATTCGGATTGTGGAAGCCATTGCAACAGCTCAGGTATAAAAATGTACAGGTGAAATATAGGACATCCACTTTTCTAGTATTTCATTATCATATACGATAGTCATCAATATATTGATAATTTGTAAAATTATCAGAGTAAAAACAGGAAATATCTTCAGAGGAATATTAAGAAGAGGCAAGAAAAGCACGTTTTAAATGTTAATCACTGAGGTGACACCTCACTCAGAGAAGGTGACAACACCTCACACAAACCCGTCCTGTACATACATTTATATTATATAATACATTTATATTATATAATTTATATATAACCGATGAATTAGACATATATGCAACAGTGTGATAGCTTTGTGCCGAGACGTTTCGCCTCCTCAGTAGGCTTTCTCAGCTGCATTTAGGCTGAAAATAACCTGCTGAGCAGACGAAAGGTATCGGAATTGACGATACGAAACTCTTGAAGCTTTGTCTAATGAATCCAGTCATTTAGCCTCTCCATTCTGACACATCAGTCCCTTTAACTTTCAGTAATCCACTGAACTACCTTTCACGTTATCTCTGCCTGTTTCTCTAGTCTGACGACCAATCTCTAGTGTGGTACACTATCAAATGCATTCTTAAAATCCAGGGTTGTAATTTGCTTGTATCTCGTTGTATTTACTCCCAATCATATAACTCCATTACTCCCTAAGACTATCCTTCTCTGAAAATATGTTGGTTGTTTTCACGAGTATACAGTTTACAGGTGGACCATGATCCTCATTATCTTCTCCATTGCACTGATGTTTGAAGTTAGGCTAGAAGCATCTTTGCTTTAGTTGTTATATTGTGTGGACGGTGACCATTTTCTTGTCTCCATTACACTCCTCTGTCCAGTTTTATTTTCTATCCGGCAGAGTGTTATTAAAGTCATCATGGAATGCTAATTCCTTTTTGGTCATACAGGGCCTGGAGAATGAGCGGTAACCGGGTGTGATCTGAAGAAGGGAAAAAGTGGTTGAAATTCCTTGAAACATGAACCTTAAATCAGCGTCAATCTCTTCCCTTGAAAGGTCGATTCCTCGGAAAGTACTCTGAATCCAATTCAGTTCGACACACGAGGTTCAACTCATATCTAGTAAGCTCTCCCTCATTCATCCTCATTCTTGGAAAAATGATATTTGCACACTCTTCAAGGTAGGTTCCTGTTGAGAAAGGAGGTTCGACGTTGGCGATTTGAAGTGGAGTGGATTTTGGTAACATCAGTTCTTCAATACTGTCACCTAGAAAATTGCGTCTATTGCGGAGTGAGAATGCATTTAGAAGACTGTCCGGTGTATTCTCCATTGTTTGGGTCGTCACAATCGTTTTCTTTCGGATGTGTCTATGTGCTTGTTTTTGTAGATATATGGTTGTGATTATTTTTGAAGCCATGTGGCTGTCTGTGAAGCCATGTGGTTGTCTGTGAGGCCATGTAAATGTCTGTGAAGTCATGTGGTTGTCTGTGAAGCCATGTAGATGTCTGTGAAGTCATGTGGTTGTCTGTAAAGCCATGTGATTGAATAATTATCTCTATTCTTTTCACTTTCGCCCTTTCATATTCGGTCCTGGTCACTCGCTTCTCTTCCTGAGGAGAGGCAGTGTACTTACGGCAAGATGATAATGGATAATTGTATCCCTTTCTTCGTCTTTTTGTCTCTACGAAGTAACTGATGGATCAAACACGGAGACGGGGAATGGTGAGAATGCTGTTGTTCGCTTGTGGTTCTGCTAATTACTTCAAGACTTTCATTAGATGGATGGCGGGCCAGTCTTGACAATCATTGAGAATCCAGCTTCCAAGAACCTCTTTTGTGATTGTTGAAGACAGAGCAGGAGGAGGCTAGAGGAGGAAAAGGAAAAAGTAAAGGAGGAAGAGGAGGTAGTGGTAAAAGAAGAAGAGGAACAAGGCGAGATAGGAAAATGGTTGCATGAAGTAAGCGTGTGGGTGGCGGAGCGAAGGCAGTATAAGAGACGGCAGTGTAACACACGATGTGTTGCAGTCTCCAGCGGGAGACGTAACTCATCCTCCCTCTGATACACCACAACACAAAGTTTGCCCCCACGCAACACAAGAATAACCGTGAGATTACTGCCTCACGAATTTTCATGAACTTCTTCTTCTTCTTCTTTCCTGTCTTCTTATTCTCTGACTTCCTATTCTTGGCTTTTTGGAAAAAAAAATTACTTGTTTGACTCCTAATTCTCCGTAATGTTCTATTTCTTAGAATTCGTAATTTTTGTTACTGCTTTTCCCATTCCCTTTATTCTTGTTCTTTTTAGCGTTGGTGGATTTCTTCCCTGTCTCATACTTAGCTTTTGGGATTTTTTTTTTAGTTTTCTTTCTCTCTCTATTATTCTTATCGTTCTTTTCTAGCTTTCGTGTGTTTTTATTTCTATTCCGTTCTCGTTATTCCAGTACTTATTATTACTGTTTCTTTCTCTTTTTCATTATTTTCCACTTTTTTCATTCGTTTATTATATTTTTGTATTTTTCATAAGTGTTTTACTTTCATTTATTTGTCTATTCTTTCCTCTTTTTCAACCGTATGCTGATTCTCTTTATTTAAACTGCTTTTCTTCAGATTATCAAAGATTTTAAACCAGAAGAAAAGAGGGAATAAGAAACGAGAGCGAGTGAGAGATAAGAAGAAGAGAAATTTAAAGAGCTCACTCAGGCGTTCTGAGGTTTTCCCAGAATATGGAAATGAGAAAGCCATGAAAAAGAGACGAAAGATTTAAATATGAGTGATGTGATGGATAGGAGAGATGTAGGAAGAAGCGGACGGAGATGAATGGGAAAGAATAGAGAAAAGGTACTCACCTAGTTGTACTCACCTAGTTGAGGTTGCGGGGGTCGAGTCCGAGCTCCTGGCCCCGCCTCTTCACTGATCGCTACTAGGTCACTCTCCCTGAACCGTGAGCTTTATCATACCTCTGCTTAAAGCTATGTATGGATCCTGCCTCCACTACATCGCTTCCCAAACTATTCCACTCACTGACTACTCTGTGGCTGAAGAAATACTTTCTAACATCCCTGTGATTCATCTGTGTCTTCAGCTTCCAACTGTGTCCCCTTGTTACTGTGTCCAATCTCTGGAACATCCTGTCTTTGTCCACCTTGTCAATTCCTCTCAGTATTTTGTATGTCGTTATCATGTCCCCCCTATCTCTCCTGTCCTCCAGTGTCGTCAGGTTGATTTCCCTTAACCTCTCCTCGTAGGACATACCTCTTAGCTCTGGGACTAGTCTTGTTGCAAACCTTTGCACTTTCTCTAGTTTCTTTACGTGCTTGGCTAGGTGTGGGTTCCAAACTGGTGCCGCATACTCCAATATGGGCCTAACGTACACGGTGTACAGGGTCCTGAATGATTCCTTATTAAGATGTTGGAATGCTGTTCTGAGGTTTGCTAGGCGCCCATATGCTGCAGCAGTTATTTGGTTGATGTGCGCTTCAGAAGATGTGCCTGGTGTTATACTCGCCCCAAGATCTTTTTCCTTGAGTGAGGTTTGTAGTCTCTGGACCCCTAGACTGTATTCCGTCTGCGGTCTTCTTTGCCCTTCCCCAATCTTCATGACTTTGCACTTGGTGGGATTGAACTCCAGGAACCAATTGCTGGACCAGGTCTGCAGCCTGTCCAGATCCCTTTGTAGTTCTGCCTGGTCTTCGATCGAGTGAATTCTTCTCATCAACTTCACGTCACGTTGCATATGTGTCTTACCTAACAACCTGTCGGTATTTTATACCATTTTAATGTTCAACAATATTCTTACCTTCCTTGTTGTCGTTCGTCGTGACGATCCCAGTAGTCGACTCACATTCGTCGGGTAGCACCGAGAATGCGTTGGAGGTTTCCACAGGAGTTTCCACAGCAGTCTCTTTCTTCTTCATCGTTTCTGGCTTTCCATTCGTCTTCTTGATCGTCAACTTCGTCGTCCCCTGCTGTCCAGCCACTGACCACGATCCCTTCTTGACCTGAGGACTCGAAACAGGAGGACTACTACGAATCCTCTTGTTTTCCTCGGTCAATCGCCGTATCTCCATCTTCGCTGCCCTCAATTCTTCCTTAAGTTGCTGGTAAAGTTGCTCGATGGAGGGCATCTTGTTCAGTCCACGGGAGCAAACAAGACACTTCTTCACAGAGTTAAGTACAGGTCACCACTGGACATAGGAAAGTATTGGTTTGGAAATAGGGTAGTTGATGAGTGGAACAGTCTACCTAGTTGGGTTATTGACGCTAGGACTTTGGGTAGTTTCAAATTTAGGTTGGATAAATACATGAGTGAGAGGGGTTGGATTTGAGTGGGACTTGCACATCAGAGCTTATTTCTTGGGTAGCATTGAAAATTGGGTTGGGCAAATGTTTTGTTAGTGGGATGAATTGTAAAGGACCTGCCTAGTATGGGCTAACAGGCCTGCTGCAGTGTTCCTCCTTTCTTATGTTTTTATGTTCTAATGTTCAGTGGTGACGTGTACTTAGCTCAGTGGTGACGTGTACTTAGTTTGAGTGGTGACGTGTACTTAGCTCTCAGTGGTGACGTGTACTTAGCTCTCAGTGGTGACGTGTATTTAGCTCTCAGTGGTGACGTGTACTTAGCTCTGTGAAGACCTGTTTGTGTGCTCTCTGTGAATCTGAACCAGGATGCCCTCTCTTGAGCAACTTTACCAGCAGCTGAAAGAAGAGCTTAGGGTTGCTAAGCAGGAGATACGGCGATTAACGGAGGAGAACAAAAGGAATCGAAGTAATCCTCCTGTTGTGAGTCCCCAGGTTAAGAGGGGAGCTTGATCAGTGGCCGGGCAACATGGAACCAAGCTGAGGATCAAGAAGACTGTTGGAGAGGCAGAAACAACGAGGACCCAGACGACTACTGTGGAAACTTCCAACCCATTTTCGGTGCTACCTGACGAATGTGGGTGCTCTACTGGGAATGTCACAACGAGTACCAAGGAAGCATTGGCTGACGTGAGTGAGACATCCCTAGAAACCCCAACGAAAACCATCGAGAACGTCTTGACGAATTCCACAAGTGAAGGTGTAGTGCTACCTAACGAATGTGAGTCGACTACTGGGAACATCACGACGGACGTCGCCAAGGAAGGTAAAAACATTGTAGTTGTTGGGGATAGCCATATTAGGTACATGGATAGGGCATTCTGCTTGATGGATAAAAGTAGGAGGCAGAGAATGTGTTTATATGTATAATGTTCGCCAAGACCGTAGTCCTGGCACGGGTCTCAATCTTGCAATGACCCGTCTCTGGCTCCCGAGGGAGAAAGGTTTCTACAATGATGCGACATATGTTGTTCAAGCACTCTTCTGGTCAGTTCAACTGGTGCATCTCATAAGCGACAACACCGTATGTACTCCTAACTATGGACACTAACGAGGAGGAGGATATGTCGTTATAACAGGTAACAGCTTGTCTGGTTCGTTGACTCCATGGTACACTAGTGTGGCCGCAGTCATCTCTGGGTCCTCTTCGGGAGGGAATATCACTCCTAGTTGCCTGCGGAGTGTCTCAGTAACTTCGCACTCCAGAAGGTAGTGTGTTAGGGGCCGCTGAACAACGTGCTGACAGTACTGGCACATCTCCTCAGCCTTGTCTACCATCATCTTGGCTGTGGGAAAGCCCAAACGAAGCCGATGGATGACGGTACACTGCGCTCTGGACCAGTTTCTATCATATGGAGGGGGTTCTCCCTGAGTCGCTGCTCGGTACCACTGTATCACCTAAGACCTCCCCCATAAGTTTCATGGCTCTGGCAGCCACCAGTTTGGTCTGTCGTAGGCTGATTGGGACAGTAATCCCAACATGTGGATAGTCTGTTGCTGCCTTGGCTGCATCATCTGCCGCCTCATTTCCCCGGATGCCAGCATGGCTGGGGATCCAGTTCAATGTCGATCTGTTACCCTGAATATCTAAGGTTGTCATTATGCTCAGGATCGATGTGATGAGGTGAACATTGTTCTGTTGTTGAGGATAGGAGAGGGCACTGATTGCATAGGTGGAATCAACATGTATGACATGTCGGAGTTGATGTCGTATGGCATGTGACAATGCCTGCTGAATCGCCACCAGCTCAGCTTGAAGGATCATGCAGTGGTCAGGGAGTCGCCAGCCTTGTGTGTGACCATTGTGGTACAGTCCAGCTGCTGCTCTCTTCCTGTCAGGGTCGACAGAACCATCTGTGAAATACACTGCACATGTGCCTCCCTCTGCCAGTGCCATGCTTGTCTCAGCATGATTGGTGAGGGTGTCCTGACTGCAGAGACGCTTAGCTGCATGATGCAAACATCGGCTGGATCTGGGCGCCAGGGAGGTGGTGGATGGTACCCAGCAACAGGAAGGTCACAACTCTTCTCAAGGAGTAGTTGTATAGGCAGCAGCTTCCGCCCAGCAGCACAAAACGAACGAATCCAGGAGTAGTCCATGAAGTGTGGGATCTTGTGTCATGGTTGCCAATATCCGTCTCCTTAGTGGGGTACCTTGCTGCCGGTGCAGAATCGTGGCCACTTTGCAGGCGTTTATGTATCTTACTCTGTCAGCCAAGGAAGGAAGCCGCGCCTCAGATCTGAGACATACTGTGTTGGTCCAGATGGGGACCCCAAGCATAGTTCTTATCGCCTGATTTTGTACAACCTCCACCCTTTGCCTGCTCTGCGGGAAGAGATGAGCTAACGCCGGTGCACCGTAGTCAATGAGCGAGCGTATAGCTTGTATATAGTACAAGCGAAGTACATCTTTGCTTGCCCCTGCACAGTGCCTCGTCATGGCTCTCATGGCGTTGAGTCTGCGTAGAACACGTGACCTGACATACTCGGCCTGTTTCTGAAAGGTCAGCTTTTTATCAATGTAGATTCCCAAGTACAGGTAGGAGCCTGTCCTCTCAAGTGCTATATCCTGAATACGTAATCTATTCACAGGATCTGGTCCCTTGAACATCATTGCAAGAGATTTCTCGGCCGAGATCTCGAGGCCTAGTTCCTTGCAAGACTGCATAATTAGGTCCAGAGCTCTCTGAGCCTGTCGTTCTAAATTGCCTTTCCCAATGGAAAGGTAGGAACGATGAAGAAGAAAGAGACTGCCGTGGAAACTGTTGTGGAAACATCTAATACATTCTCAGTGCTACCCGACGAATGTGAGTCGACTACTGGGAACGTCACGACGAACGACATCAAGGAAGGTAAGAATATTGTTGTTGTTGGGGATAGCCAAGTTAGGTATATGGATAGGGCGTTCTGCTTGAAGGACAGGAGTAGGAGACAGAGAGTTTGCTTTCCTGGGGCTGGGATGGAGGATATTGTTAGCCGTCTGGATGACATCATGAGAGGTAATGGGAGCAATCCTATTATCTGTCTCAGTGCTGGAGGCAACGATGTTGGCAGACGTAGGAGTGAAGACCTGATTAGCAGGTATAGGTCAGCAATAGAAATAATTAGGAGGAAGGGTGGGAACCCTGTCATATGTGGTATTTTGCCAAGGAGAGGAGTTGGAAATGAATGGTTGTCCAGGGCAATTGGTGTCAATTGCTGGCTGGACAAATACTGTAAGGAAAATGCGGTAACATTCATTGACAACTGGGACCTCTTCTATGGCAGAAATGACATGTATGCCAGGGATGGGGTTCACTTATCTAGGTCTGGGGTGGGAGCACTGGCAACTGCAGTGGAGGGAGCTGTTAGGACTTTAAACTAGGAATAGTTAGTGGTATGGGTTTTGGCAGGAAAACAGTGAAGTCCCAGTGTAGTAATATTACGAGTTCTAGGGGAACTAGTAATAAGCAGAACGAGGTAGATATTGAAAAGCCAGGGACTTTGGGTGATAAGGACAGTAATAGGTTTAGTAGAAAAACAGAAATGAGCAGGAAGGGTAAAGAGAAAGGAGAGTCTTTCAATGTTTATTATGCTAATAGCCGTAGTGCTAGGAATAAGATGGACGAGTTGAGATTAGTTGCTAGTGCAGGTAACATTGATGTATTTGCCTTAACTGAGACGTGGTTTAATTCAAAAAGTCGGGACATGCCTGCGGAATGTCATATTCAGGGTTTTAAATTGTTCCAAGTAGATAGAAGTATCGGGAAGGGGGGTGGGGTGGCATTGTATGTCCGAGATCGCTTGAACTGTTGCATAAAAACGGGTATTAAGTCTGAAGTAACACATACAGAGTCTGTTTGGATAGAATTTTCAGAGGGGCATGAAAAACTGATTTTAGGAGTGATATACCGTCCCCCAAACTTAGATAGGGACCAAGGGAGACTACTATGGGAGGAAATTGTTAAGGCCACAAGGCACGATAATGTAGTAATTCTAGGAGACTTTAACTTTAGTCATATTGATTGGAATTTCTTGACTGGGAATTTAGAATCATACGACTTCTTAGAAGTAGTTCAGGATTGTTTTTTGAAGCAGTTTGTGACAGAACCTACAAGGGGAAATAACCTGCTTGACTTAGTTATGGCAAACAATGAATCCCTTGTTAATAATTTAGAAATTTCAGAGGAACTGGGTGCTAGCGACCACAAATCAATTACATTTAGCATTGAATGGAAGTACGATAGTAGCGATAACTCAGTAACAGTCCCAGATTTTCGCTTAGCAGATTACGATGGGCTTAGAGAACACTTATCATCTGTTGACTGGGGTAACGAAGAGAGCTATCAATATGACAGTTTTCTGAACACTATACATGCTGCTCAAAGAACGTTTATCCCATATAAAGAAATTAGATCAAATAGAAATGACCCAAAATGGATGAATAATAGGCTCAAATATCTACTAGGGCATAAGAAAGGAATTTATAGGCGTATCAAAAGAGGTGAGGGTCATCTTATGAATCAGTATATTGACATTAAGAGGGACATTAAAAAGGGGATAAGAAAAGCTAAAAGGGACTATGAAATTAAAGTTGCTAGGGATTCTAAAACTAACCCAAAAAGTTTTTTCCAGGTCTATAGAACAAAAGTTAGAGATAAGATAGGTCCCCTTAAAAATAACTATGGGCACCTTACTGACAAAGAGAATGAAATGTGCTCGATTTTAAATAATTATTTTCTCTCAGTTTTTACACAGGAAGACACTAACAATATTCCAGTAATTAATTTTTATAGTGGGCTAGAAGAAGATAAATTATGTAACATCACAGTCACTAGTGAAATGGTTGTGAAGCAGATAGACAGACTGAAGCAAAATAAGTCGCCGGGTCCTGATGAGGTTTTTTCAAGGGTTCTTAAGGAATGCAAAATGGAACTCTGTGAACCATTAACTAATATTTTTAATTTATCTCTTCAAACAGGTGTAGTGTCTGATATGTGGAAGATGGCTAATGTAATTCCTATTTTTAAAACAGGGGACAAGTCTTATAGGTAGTAGGTTGGTAGACAGCAACCACCCAGGGAAGTACTACCGTCCTGCCAGATGACTGTGAAACAAAAACCTGTAACTGTTTTGCATGATGGTAGGATTGCTGGTTTCTTTTTCTGTCTCATAAACACGCTAAGATAACAGGGATATCTTGCTACTCCTACTTACACTTTGGTCACACTTCACAGACACGCACATGCATATATATATATACATACATCTAGGTTTTTCTCCTTTTTCTAAATAGCTCTTGTTCTTTTTTATTTCTTCTATTGTCCATGGGGAAGTGGAAAAGAATCTTTCCTCCGTAAGCCATGCGTGTCGTATGAGGCGACTAAAATGCCGGGAGCAATGGGCTAGTAACCCCTTCTCCTGTATACAATTACTAAAAAAGAGAAGAAGAAAAACTTTATAAAACTGGGTTGCTTAAATGTGCGTGGATGTAGTGCGGATGACAAGAAACAGATGATTGCTGATGTTATGAATGAAAAGAAGTTGGATGTCCTGGCCCTAAGCGAAACAAAGCTGAAGGGGGTAGGAGAGTTTCAGTGGGGGGAAATAAATGGGATTAAATCTGGAGTATCTGAGAGAGTTAGAGCAAAGGAAGGGGTAGCAGTAATGTTAAATGATCAGTTATGGAAGGAGAAAAGAGAATATGAATGTGTAAATTCAAGAATTATGTGGATTAAAGTAAAGGTTGGATGCGAGAAGTGGGTCATAATAAGCGTGTATGCACCTGGAGAAGAGAGGAATGCAGAGGAGAGAGAGAGATTTTGGGAGATGTTAAGTGAATGTATAGGAGCCTTTGAACCAAGTGAGAGAGTAATTGTGGTAGGGGACTTGAATGCTAAAGTAGGAGAAACTTTTAGAGAGGGTGTGGTAGGTAAGTTTGGGGTGCCAGGTGTAAATGATAATGGGAGCCCTTTGATTGAACTTTGTATAGAAAGGGGTTTAGTTATAGGTAATACATATTTTAAGAAAAAGAGGATAAATAAGTATACACGATATGATGTAGGGCGAAATGACAGTAGTTTGTTGGATTATGTATTGGTAGATAAAAGACTGTTGAGTAGACTTCAGGATGTACATGTTTATAGAGGGGCCACAGATATATCAGATCACTTTCTAGTTGTAGCTACACTGAGAGTAAAAGGTAGATGGGATACAAGGAGAATAGAAGCATCAGGGAAGAGAGAGGTGAAGGTTTATAAACTAAAAGAGGAGGCAGTTAGGGTAAGATATAAACAGCTATTGGAGGATAGATGGGCTAATGAGAGCATAGGCAATGGGGTCGAAGAGGTATGGGGTAGGTTTAAAAATGTAGTGTTAGAGTGTTCAGCAGAAGTTTGTGGTTACAGGAAAGTGGGTGCAGGAGGGAAGAGGAGCGATTGGTGGAATGATGATGTAAAGAGAGTAGTAAGGGAGAAAAAGTTAGCATATGAGAAGTTTTTACAAAGTAGAAGTGATGCAAGGAGGGAAGAGTATATGGAGAAAAAGAGAGAAGTTAAGAGAGTGGTGAAGCAATGTAAAAAGAGAGCAAATGAGAGAGTGGGTGAGATGTTATCAACAAATTTTGTTGAAAATAAGAAAAAGTTTTGGAGTGAGATTAACAAGTTAAGAAAGCCTAGAGAACAAATGGATTTGTCAGTTAAAAATAGGAGAGGAGAGTTATTAAATGGAGAGTTAGAGGTATTGGGAAGATGGAAGGAATATTTTGAGGAATTGTTAAATGTTGATGAAGATAGGGAAGCTGTGATTTCGTGTATAGGGCAAGGAGGAATAACATCTTGTAGGAGTGAGGAAGAGCCAGTTGTGAGTGTGGGGGAAGTTCGTGAGGCAGTAGGTAAAATGAAAGGGGGTAAGGCAGCCGGGATTGATGGGATAAAGATAGAAATGTTAAAAGCAGGTGGGGATATAGTTTTGGAGTGGTTGGTGCAATTATTTAATAAATGTATGGAAGAGGGTAAGGTACCTAGGGATTGGCAGAGAGCATGCATAGTTCCTTTGTATAAAGGCAAAGGGGATAAAAGAGAGTGCAAAAATTATAGGGGGATAAGTCTGTTGAGTGTACCTGGTAAAGTGTATGGTAGAGTTATAATTGAAAGAATTAAGAGTAAGACGGAGAATAGGATAGCAGATGAACAAGGAGGCTTTAGGAAAGGTAGGGGGTGTGTGGACCAGGTGTTTACAGTGAAACATATAAGTGAACAGTATTTAGATAAGGCTAAAGAGGTCTTTGTGGCATTTATGGATTTGGAAAAGGCGTATGACAGGGTGGATAGGGGGGCAATGTGGCAGATGTTGCAAGTGTATGGTGTAGGAGGTAGGTTACTGAAAGCAGTGAAGAGTTTTTACGAGGATAGTGAGGCTCAAGTTAGAGTATGTAGGAAAGAGGGAAATTTTTTCCCAGTAAAAGTAGGCCTTAGACAAGGATGTGTGATGTCACCGTGGTTGTTTAATATATTTATAGATGGGGTTGTAAGAGAAGTAAATGCGAGGGTCTTGGCAAGAGGCGTGGAGTTAAAAGATAAAGAATCACACACAAAGTGGGAGTTGTCACAGCTGCTCTTTGCTGATGACACTGTGCTCTTGGGAGATTCTGAAGAGAAGTTGCAGAGATTGGTGGATGAATTTGGTAGGGTGTGCAAAAGAAGAAAATTAAAGGTGAATACAGGAAAGAGTAAGGTTATGAGGATAACAAAAAGATTAGGTGATGAAAGATTGAATATCAGATTGGAGGGAGAGAGTATGGAGGAGGTGAACGTATTCAGATATTTGGGAGTGGACGTGTCAGCGGATGGGTCTATGAAAGATGAGGTGAATCATAGAATTGATGAGGGAAAAAGAGTGAGTGGTGCACTTAGGAGTCTGTGGAGACAAAGAACTTTGTCCTTGGAGGCAAAGAGGGGAATGTATGAGAGTATAGTTTTACCAACGCTCTTATATGGGTGTGAAGCGTGGGTGATGAATGTTGCAGCGAGGAGAAGGCTGGAGGCAGTGGAGATGTCATGTCTGAGGGCAATGTGTGGTGTGAATATAATGCAGAGAATTCGTAGTTTGGAAGTTAGGAGGAGGTGCGGGATTACCAAAACTGTTGTCCAGAGGGCTGAGGAAGGGTTGTTGAGGTGGTTCGGACATGTAGAGAGAATGGAGCGAAACAGAATGACTTCAAGAGTGTATCAGTCTGTAGTGGAAGGAAGGCGGGGTAGGGGTCGGCCTAGGAAGGGTTGGAGGGAGGGGGTAAAGGAGGTTTTGTGTGCGAGGGGCTTGGACTTCCAGCAGGCATGCGTGAGCGTGTTTGATAGGAGTGAATGGAGACAAATGGTTTTTAATACTTGACGTGCTGTTGGAGTGTGAGCAAAGTAACATTTATGAAGGGATTCAGGGAAACCGGCAGGCCGGACTTGAGTCCTGGAGATGGGAAGTACAGTGCCTGCACTCTGAAGGAGGGGTGTTAATGTTGCAGTTTAAAAACTGTAGTGTAAAGCACCCTTCTGGCAAGACAGTGATGGAGTGAATGATGGTGAAAGTTTTTCTTTTTCGGGCCACCCTGCCTTGGTGGGAATCGGCCGGTGTGATAATAAAAAAAAAAAAAATTGGGTTGGGCAAATGTTTTGTTAGTGGGATGAATTGTAAAGGACCTGCCTAGTATGGGCCAACAGGCCTGCTGCAGTGTTCCTCCTTTCTTATGTTCTTATGTGCAAGTATCATTATATTAGATTTTCTGCTTAATTATCGAAGTTTTGGATATTTACAAGGCGATTACTTGGTGGTCACCTGACTAGCACCACTGGTGGTCACCTGACTAGCACCACCGGTGGTCACCTGACTCGCACCACTGGTGGGCACCTGACCAGCACCACTGGTGGTCACCTGACCAGCAAAACTGGTGGTCACCTGACCAGCATTGGTGTCCGCGTTACAAGATACACAAGCTAAACTAAGTGAAAATACCTCTAAGAATCTTAATTGTCTTGAACTATTTTATCGGCAGGTCACAGACAAATACCCCAAAAACACACTACAAACGAGCATCAGCCGTCCACACGTAATGTTCCTCACAGCTGGACATGATGCTCCACCTGAAATTGCGGGAAAAATTGAGTCTGCAAGATTGTACACAGCTGGACAGCAGCACCAGGCCCGTGTATAATCAACCTTCAGAGACGTTACGCTTGAAGAGTCCTGCCAGTGGAACAAACTAACGATGCCTGCAATAACCGTCTGTATCAACAACATTTAGCACCAACAGGGAGGGGGTAGCAAGTTGCCAGATGCGGCAGGCTCGAGTAGGGCCGCAGCACCACGACAAAAGACCAGAGACTCATTGAAGGAAGAAATCGCCCGGGGGAATGCGCACATCAGCTGTCCATATGCGATATTTGTGCCAAATTGCGTCGCATTTCGTTGAAGAGTGTGGGGAGCTGTTGCGCTCCTAAGTGCTATTATACAAAACGGACGTTGGGCGGACACCATATCCGGCAAAATTACCAGAAACCCATGAAACATAAACCTTATTTCTTTCTGCAGTATTACAAACTGTAATTTATATGTAATAAGATATTGGTAAGCACAAAATAAACCCACTAGCATGAAATTTGTCTAGTCATCAAGAAAGCCGTGTTTGAGGGGAAGAAAAATGTCACAACAACGTAACTGGAACAGTTTATACATAAAAATAACCACACTGGAAAAAAGAAGGTTGAGACGACGTTTTGGTTGGTCAAGGACTATTGTCAAGTTATAGCAATAGTCCAGAACGGACCGAAACGTCTTTATTATCTTCTAACACCTGTGTTAATGTGTTTGAGGTGTTTGGAAAGGTTCCAACTTGCGTGTCTGTGTGTAACTGCCAAACTGAGCGATGAAATCGCCCTGTCATACCAACGTTTAAGTGAGGTTCCACAGCGTCATTGTTCAGCTCATTCCACTTATTTACCACGTTCGTGTGACCTACTTGAGTCTGCAATTTCCAGCTATGCCCTATTGTTCTTGTTTCATCCCTCGTATAGAGCCTCGTTTATGCCCTCCATTTCCCCGGAGCATTTTCTACATCCTTTCTTGTTGTTCGTTCTTCCAGTGACAGAAAATTCAGTGTTCTAGATTTCCTCATGGCTCATTGTTCTCACTTAAGATATCAGCCTGAGTGGGCTTTTTACAGGTTCGAGGTTTTCAGTTCGTGTCGTTGGTTCCATAATGGTGCTTCACACTCAAGACTGACATAGGTAACGAGAGGTATATCTTCATGAAATGTTTCTGTGTCTGATGCAATAATAATTGATAAAAAATTAAAACATTCTCAATCAACTAGGAATATAGGTTTCGGAAAGAAATTTTGTAAGAAAATGAATATAACCATAACTATTTTACAATATATCTCCTGGTGGTTTGCTGTACATGATAATTTTGAGGGAACCCATGAATGATAGCCTTTAGTTTAGAAGGAAAAAAGGTGACCTGTGTAACATTTGCATCAAAATAATTTTTTTTATATTGGACACAGGGTGGTCGTGTTTATTGAAAATATGAATAAAAATATTTACTTCCATCGTAAAAACGAGTTATTTTAGAGGCGGAGGTAATGAAGGAATTCTCTGATGACTTTGGATAAGAAATTGAGACTTGCTCCTGGTTGGGATTTTGTTCAGTTTGGAAAAGCGAGAAAATAGGTGGAAAAACACACACACAAAAAATGGAAAAAAAAATTACTTATCCTAAATTTCTGTATTCTCCTAATCACTGTCTAGACAGGATTGAATGAAAGAAAGCATACAGATGCAGAGTGAGCTTTCATTGTGAGAGTATGTCATTCTGCGTAGAGCTTTATTAAATTACTCAATGGACTTGTTGAAAATGTACACAGAACTAACTACAATTGCTGTTTTTTTTATCGTATCATTTTGTATCCAATCTAGAGAGAATTAGAGGAGGCTAGACTGTGGTTAATCTGCCTCAGCAGATAGGTTCGAAATAGACTTATAAAGTCGTCTGCAGTCTGCCTTTCTCTTGCAATTCTGTTGTCTGCCTTTCCCTCAAATGTGCTGTCTGTCTCTCTCCTGCACTTCTGGTGTCTGCTTTTTACCTTTCACTTCTGCTGCCTCTCTTTCCAAAACACTTTTGTTGTCTCTGTTGTCTGTCTCCCCATGGGCTTCTGTTGTCTGCCTCCCCATGGACTTCTGTTGTCTGCCTCCCCATGGACTTCTGTTGTCTGCCTCCCCATGGACTTCTGTTGTCTGCCTCCCCATGGACTTCTGTTGTCTGCCTCCCCATGGACTTCTGTTGTCTGCCTCCCCATGGACTTCTGTTGTCTGCCTCCCCATGGACTTCTGTTGTCTGCCTCCCCATGGACTTCTGTTGTCTGCCTCCCCATGGACTTCTGTTGTCTGCCTCCCCATGGACTTCTGTTGTCTGCCTCCCCATGGACTTCTGTTGTCTGCCTCCCCATGGACTTCTGTTGTCTGCCTCCCCATGGACTTCCGTTGTCTGCCTCCCCATGGACTTCCGTTGTCTGCCTCCCCATGGACTTCTGTTGTCTGCCTCCCCATGGACTTCTGTTGTCTGCCTCCCCATGGACTTCTGTTGTCTGCCTCCCCATGGACTTCTGTTGTCTGCCTCCCCATGGACTTCCGTTGTCTGCCTCCCCATGGACTTCCGTTGTCTGCCTCCCCATGGACTTCCGTTGTCTGCCTCCCCATGGACTTCTGTTGTCTGCCTTTCCCTTGTTTCGGAACACCAACTTTACTTTTACGAACCCAAGCTGCACTTATCCCCACACACACCACCACAACCTCTCCCACCCTCACAACAACCCCTTCAACCCCTCTTTCCACCCCCTTCCCTGCGTGTCTGTGATGCAGATGGGGCTATCATTCACTCAATCGATTATATGATAACAGGTTGAGAAACAGCGTCGATACATCTACATATATGCAAATAGATGGAATCACGCGCAGGGATGGAACACGGGCCCCCTCCTTTCATTTACTCAGTATTTTGACCCCTCAAGGAAGGTTCCTTGATGTTGGTGAGGGGCTCTTGATTTAGGGAATTGGATCTGTGCTCCAGTTCCCCAAATTAAGCCTGAATGCCTTCCACATCCCCCCCCAGGCGCTGTATAATCCTCCGGGTTTAGCGCTTCCCCCTTGATTGTAATAATAATAATCAGTATTTTGAAGGATTACAGCAGTGCTGTGATGGAGGATTACAGCAGTGCTGTGATGGAGGATTACAGCAGTGGCGTGATGGAGGTCCGCTCCATCACTCCATTGATTTTAACGGAGGGATTTAAGGAGGTTTACTACATTTGAAAGAGAACTAAAACCGAGAATTGATGGGGAATTATAACAGGGAATTAATAGAAAAAATAGAGAATTAATCCTGGATTAAAACAGGTGATTGATTGAAAAATAAAATGTGGATTAAAACAAAGAAATGATGGATTAAAAGCGAAATTCATTGGTCAAAATAGGGGATGGAGAATTAAAATAGGTTGAAATAAAATGAGGCTTGGTGGATTAAGATAACAAACTGATGGATAACTGAAAGAGAACTGATGGATAAAAAAGAAATTGGTTATTTATTTATAAATAAAGCAGAGATTAGTGGATTAAAAGAAGACTGATGGATTAAAATAGTGGATAAAGAATGGAAGTGTCTCTTAACTCCTTTACTTTCTCCTTCTATCCACCTGAGCACCCTCTCCACTATCCCATCTCTCTCTCTATCCACTCAAACACCACATGCACTATCCCATCTTCACCCTCTATCCACTTCACCTTCTTTTACACCATGCCAGTTTTCTCTCTGCTTGTTATATCTCTCTGTCTGGTACATCTTTCTATCTGGTGCTCGTCTGACATAAGACTGCCTGGTCAGTGTTACTTCCCTGTGTAGCCAGGTAACTGTGATTCAGGAGTCAGCATTTGCTGAATGAGTACCTGAAAGCGAGTAGCCAAGAAAACTGAAGTATGCAGCTGAAACTATAAGAAATTTCTGTCGGAGTCTTGGAGGGTTAGCAATTTTTGTGAGAGTGGGAAGAAGGTAGGAGGTGTTGTACCCCCGTGTACTTGTGCGTGAGTGCCCCCCCCCTTGTCCTTGTTTGCGTAATCCGCGTGCGGGAAAATTTTCATTATGCTCTCAAGGAAAATGGCCGTCACATAAGGGTGTGCCTTTCCTCCCCGTTCCCCCGGCCCCTAATCTTACAGCAGCTCAGGCTTTTTCAGAGATTGAGCGCGGAAAACAGAGGAGCGGCAACTTCCCTTGGTAGGCGTGTGAGAGCGAGTAAGTAAACAAAGAGATTATCACTTAAGGATGGAGGAAGGGAGGGAAGAGGGACGTAGGGAGGTGGGTGGAGGAGGAGGAAGACAAGGAAGGAAGGGGGCAAGAGGGATAAGGGGAGAGGGATGGTTCTTCTCAGAGCCGTTGTCACTCAGGAGACAAGTTCCACCTGAACTTGCGCTCATTCTGTCATTCCCAAGTACATAGGCTTATATACTCACCCTCATTCATAATACAGGTCGAGCACTCTGTGAGTAAGGAACTTGGTGGAACAGAAATTTACCAGGGGATACTAACATGTCTTGAGAGACGGCAAATTCTGCCTTATGAACTGCACTTAAAAACCGAGGGAAATAATACTTGAATAGAACACGTTTTTGCTGTGTGTACATTATTATATACAGAATGCTCGAAGGGGAGTCTCACTGGGGAGGCCTGATTTTCTTTCCCTTCCTACGAAGTTTTCCGTTAGAACCTGAGAACGCCTTATCAGACTGACTTCAAATTTTTCAACGCTGGTGTACTACATGTGTTTATAAGTGGTATGTGCAAATGTACTCTGGCCAACGTTATCAACATCATTACGGGTGTGGGATAACCTGAGAAAGCCTCGTCTGTCCGGCTTTAAACTTTCAACTCCGGTGTTCCTTAAAATAAGAATGAGATTGTTACTGGATGGAGGTAATGATAAAATGTGCGACTACAATTAAAAATAAGTGAAAAAATTAACAGGAAAACCCTGAAGATGTAGGAATAAGCACCTGAAAGCCCTCAGGTTTTCCTGTTTTTTGTTCACTAGTATTTTTTTTTATATTGGTACTGTGTAAGTGACATTTTGCCATATATTTTTAATTGGTGTGGCTTTTCTCACTTGAAATATCTATGAACTGTGGCTTAACTGAGCACCTTACGCCATAAATAACTGATGCGTCTTCTAAGATGCATTTTCTAAGATGCGTCTTCTAAGATACGTCTTCTAAGACGCGTCTTCTAAGATGCGTTTTCTAAGATGCGTTTTCTAAGATGCATCTCCTACAATGCATCTTGTAAGATGCTTAAGATGCATCTCCTAAGATGCAGCTTTGAATTCTGTACAATAACTGGAGAATGTTTTTTCCGGTGGTCTTCAAACTCTCAACGTTCGTGCATTTTACTCAGCAGGAAGTTTTTTGTGGGGGGGGGAGGGGAGATTTAAGTTCTGAGCTGTCAAGTTTTTTTAAATATATTTTGGTATTAATTTTCATCCAATGCCTCTTCCGATCGGCATCACACCACTAAAGCTGATGCATTTTATGAGAACGATGATGTCGCATAAGTTTAGGTTGTGTAAGATGTAGATTTCACACATACACACACCAATTGTCGTTAAGAAGAAGTATGATGAAGTTCATGGAGCAGGAAGAGTGACCTAGTAGCGACCAGTGAAAAGGCGGGGCCAGGAGCAATGAATCGACCCCTGCAACCTCAATTAGGCGAGTGCAATTAGGAGATGAGCACACACACACACACACACACACACATACACACACACATACACACACACATACACACACAAACACACACCCACACTTTCACTTTTATTCTCTCTCTCTCTCTCAGGTTAAGGATACCTAACTTTATTGACAAGCTGGCCCACAGATGGTCCACAGCTGGCCCACAGCTCTGGACCATCTGTGGGCGAGCTGTGGATCATCTGTGGGCCAGCTGTGGACCAGCTGTGGACCATCTGTGGGCCAGCTGTGGACCATCTGTGGGCCATCTGTGGGCCAGCTGTGGACCATCTGTGGGCCAGCATTTTCATTTGATCAACTGACTTTATCTCGTTGACATCATTATGCTGTACGAATGTGTTCCATACTCGAGTCATCCTGGGTATGTATGATCTCAGATGGAGTGATGTTCTGGAGAAGGGTACAGCCAGAGTGAAGATGCTGCTGGCTGCCCGTCTTGTGGCATAAAAGCTTTTTTCACGCTGTCCTCGAAGTGGATCCAAGTGTGGTACTTTGACAATATTGGCCTTGTACATAACAGTAAGGCCACCCACATCCCTCCTATGTTGAAGGCTCTGTTGAAATGACAGATCTATCCAGGATGGGTCCAGGCGAGAGATGAGACGTCTTGCTCTGTTCTCTACTCTGTCAAGCAGTTGCAGATGAGAGGGGGGGGGGGGGGGCAGGCAAACCAAGGAAGTGGAGCATACTCAAGGTCTGAGCGTACTTATGCCTCGTACAGAATCTTGTCGTCTGCATACATGTGATTCCCTACTGGACCCAGCACGCTTCCTTGTGGAACACTTGCCCCAATAGGATGTCTTGCTGATTCCGTTCCATTGAGAACTGATCCTGCTGGTTTGTTCTGAGAACAGGTCTCTAAACAGGTGGCCCTGTCTGTCAAGTTCCTTTTTCTTCCGACACTCTCTCTCTCTCTCTCTCTCTCTCTCTCTCTCTCTCTCTCTCTCTCTCTTTCTCTTTCTCTTTCTCTCTCTCTCTTTCTTTCTCTCTCTCTTTCTCTCTCTCTCTCTCTCTCTCTCTCTCTCTCTCTCTCTCTCTCTCTCTCTCTCTCTCTCTCTCTCTCTCTCTCTCTCTCTCTCTCTCTCTCTCTCTCTCTCTCTCTCTCTCACTCTCTCTCTCTACCTTCCCTCCTGTCCACTACCTGCGCCCTCCCTAATAACAATTCATGAACATATAACTTCATAACTCTTCACTGTAAGTCACAAGGCAGCAACCAGGGATTCATCTGGTTTATGAACGTTACCCTACCAACACACTCTAAATATAACTACGGTGGTGGTGGTGGTGGTGGTGGTGGGTGGATGGATAGATGGTGGTGGTGGTGGTGGATGGTGGTGGTGGTGGGTAGCAGTTGGGATGGTTACTATATACCTTTTACCCAACACGAGGGAAATATTTAGTGTCCAGATCGTCTTAACGAGCCGTTGTAAAAGTAAGTTATCATGGGTTATAACCTACTGGAAGGTAAACCACTGGATACCGACAACATCGGATAATAGAAGTGCTGAATACTGGAGGTGCCAGATACTGGTGATATTGGATACCAGGGGTATTGGTTACCGAAGGCAACGGATACCAGGAGTGCTGATGGGGTTAGAGGCGGCCTCTTCTCAGAATGAGGATATACACTAGAGACCCCAGGGGTAACCCAAACTAAAGTTGAGATTTATGAGAGGAAGCCAGACTGGCGCTAGCAAAGTTATTGTTTATTGCGGCAGTCTTGCTTTACGACTCTCCACATATGAATTAAACTGCTATTTTTTTGTAGTTTCTTTGTCCGTCTTTGGCATTGCTGGGGCAGGGTGACAGCTAGCATCGTGGCGCCTTAAAAGTGCTGGTGGCTGGGATCACCGTAACATCTCTGTGCTGGGGACTGTGATCTTCGTAGCATTTAATGCTGTAACTAGCGACTGTGATCTTCGTAACATCTGAGTGCTGGTGACTGTGATCTTCGTAACATCCAACTGCTAGTCACTGTGATCTTTGTACTCACCTAGTTGTACTCACCTAGTTGAGGTTGCGGGGGTCGAGTCCGAGCTCCTGGCCCCGCCTCTTCACTGATCGCTACTAGGTCACTCTCCCTGAGCCGTGAGCTTTATCATACCTCTGCTTAAAGCTATGTATGGATCCTGCCTCCACTACATCGCTTCCCAAACTATTCCACTTACTGACTACTCTGTGGCTGAAGAAATACTTCCTAACATCCCTGTGATTCATCTGTGTCTTCAGCTTCCAACTGTGTCCCCTTGTTACTGTGTCCAATCTCTGGAACATCCTGTCTTTGTCCACCTTGTCAATTCCTCTCAGTATTTTGTATGTCGTTATCATGTCCCCCCTATCTCTCCTGTCCTCCAGTGTCGTCAGGTTGATTTCCCTTAACCTCTCCTCGTAGGACATACCTCTTAGCTCTGGGACTAGTCTTGTTGCAAACCTTTGCACTTTCTCTAGTTTCTTCACGTGCTTGGCTAGGTGTGGGTTCCAAACTGGTGCCGCATACTCCAATATGGGCCTAACGTACACGGTGTACAGGGTCCTGAATGATTCCTTATTAAGATGTCGGAATGCTGTTCTGAGGTTTGCTAGGCGCCCATATGCTGCAGCAGTTATTTGGTTGATGTGCGCTTCAGGAGATGTGCCTGGTGTTATACTCACCCCAAGATCTTTTTCCTTGAGTGAGGTTTGTAGTCTCTGACCCCCTAGACTGTACTCCGTCTGCGGCCTTCTTTGCCCTTCCCCAATCTTCATGACTTTGCACTTGGTGGGATTGAACTCCAGGAGCCAATTGCTGGACCAGGTCTGCAGCCTGTCCAGATCCCTTTGTAGTTCTGCCTGGTCTTCGATCGAGTGAATTCTTCTCATCAACTTCACGTCATCTGCAAACAGGGACACCTCAGAGTCTATTCCTTCCGTCATGTCGTTCACAAATACCAGAAACAGCACTGGTCCTAGGACTGACCCCTGCGGGACCCCGCTGGTCACAGGTGCCCACTCTGACACCTCGCCACGTACCATGACTCGCTGCTGTCTTCCTGACAAGTATTCCCTGATCCATTGTAGTGCCTTCCCTGTTATCCCTGCTTGGTCCTCCAGTTTTTGCACCAATCTCTTGTGTGGAACTGTGTCAAACGCCTTCTTGCAGTCCAAGAAAATGCAATCCACCCACCCCTCTCTCTCTTGTCTTACTGCTGTCACCATGTCATAGAACTCCAGTAGGTTTGTGACACAGGATTTCCCGTCCCTGAAACCATGTTGGCTGCTGTTGATGAGATCATTCCTTTCTAGGTGTTCCACCACTCTTCTCCTGATAATCTTCTCCATGATTTTGCATACTATACATGTCAGTGACACTGGTCTGTAGTTTAATGCTTCATGTCTGTCTCCTTTTTTAAAGATTGGGACTACATTTGCTGTCTTCCATGCCTCAGGCATGTGTGTGTGTGTGTGTGTGTGTGTGTGTGTGTGTGTGTGTGTGTGTGTGTGTGTGTGTGTGTGTGTGTACTCACCTAATTGTACTCACCTAATTGTGGTTGCAGGGGTCGATACTCAGCTCCTGGCCCCGCCTCTTCACTGATCGCTACTAGGTCCTCTCCCTCTCTGCTTCCTGAGCTTTGTCATACCTCTTCTTAAAACTATGTATGGTTCCTGCCTCCACTACTTCACTTGCTAGGCTATTCCACTTCCTGACGACTCTATGACTGAAGAAATACTTCCTAACGTCCCTGTGACTCGTCTGAGTCTTCAGCTTCCAGTTGTGACCCCTTGTTTCTGTGTCCCCTCTCTGGAACATCCTATCTCTGTCCACCTTGTCTATTCCCCGCAGTATCTTGTATGTCGTTATCATGTCTCCCCTGACCCTTCTGTCCTCCAGTGTCGTCAGTCCGATTTCCCTCAACCTTTCCTCGTACGACATTCCCCTGAGCTCTGGGACTAGCCTTGTTGCAAACCTTTGTACTTTGTGTGTGTGTGTGTGTGTGTGTGTGTGTGTGTGTGTGTGTGTGTGTGTGTGTGTGTGTGTGTGTGTGTGTGTGTGTGTGTGTGTGTGTGTGTGTGTGTGTGTGTGTGTGTGTGTGTGTGTGTGTGTGTGTGTGTGTGTGTGTGTGTGTGTGTGTGTGTGTGTGTGTGTGTGTGTGTGTGTGTGTGTGTGTGTGTGTGTGTGTGTGTGTGTGTGTGTGTGTGTGTGTGTGTGTGTGTGTGTGTGTGTGTGTGTGTGTGTGTGTGTGTGTGTGTGTGTGTGTGTGTGTGTGTGTGTGTGTGTGTGTGTGTGTGTGTGTGTGTGTGTGTGTGTGTGTGTGTGTGTGTGTGTGTGTGTGTGTGTGTGTGTGTGTGTGTGTGTGTGTGTGTGTGTGTGTGTGTGTGTGTGTGTGTGTGTGTGTGTGTGTGTGTGTGTGTGTGTGTGTGTGTGTGTGTGTGTGTGTGTGTGTGTGTGTGTGTGTGTGTGTGTGTGTGTGTGTGTGTGTGTGTGTGTGTGTGTGTGTGTGTGTGTGTGTGTGTGTGTGTGTGTGTGTGTGTGTGTGTGTGTGTGTGTGTGTGTGTACTCACCTAGTTGTACTCACCTAGTTGAGGTTGCGGGGGTCGAGTCCGAGCTCCTGGCCCCGCCTCTTCACTGATCGCTACTAGGTCACTCTCCCTGAGCCGTGAGCTTTATCGTACCTCTGCTTAAAGCTATGTATGGATCCTGCCTCCACTACATCGCTTCCCAAACTATTCCACTTACTGACTACTCTGTGGCTGAAGAAATACTTCCTAACATCCCTGTGATTCATCTGTGTCTTTAGCTTCCAACTGTGTCCCCTTGTTACTGTGTCCAATCTCTGGAACATCCTGTTTTTGTCCACCTTGTCAATTCCTCTCAGTATTTTGTATGTCGTTATCATGTCCCCCCTATCTCTCCTGTCCTCCAGTGTCGTCAGGTTGATTTCCCTTAACCTCTCCTCGTAGGACATACCTCTTAGCTCTGGGACTAGTCTTGTTGCAAACCTTTGCACTTTCTCTAGTTTCTTTACGTGCTTGGCTAGGTGTGGGTTCCAAACTGGTGCCGCATACTCCAATATGGGCCTAACGTATACGGTGTACAGGGTCCTGAACGATTCCTTATTAAGATGTCGGAATGCTGTTCTGAGGTTTGCTAGGCGCCCATATGCTGCAGCAGTTATTTGGTTGATGTGCGCTTCAGGAGATGTGCCTGGTGTTATACTCACCCCAAGATCTTTTTCCTTGAGTGAGGTTTGTAGTCTCTGACCCCCTAGACTGTACTCCGTCTGCGGCCTTCTTTGCCCTTCCCCAATCTTCATGACTTTGCACTTGGTGGGATTGAACTCCAGGAGCCAATTGCTGGACCAGTTCTGCAGCCTGTCCAGATCCCTTTGTAGTTCTGCCTGGTCTTCGATCGAGTGTATTCTTCTCATCAACTTCACGTCATCTGCAAACAGGGACACCTCAGAGTCTATTCCTTCCGTCATGTCGTTCACAAATACCAGAAACAGCACTGGTCCTAGGACTGACCCCTGCGGGACCCCGCTGGTCACAGGTGCCCACTCTGACACCTCGCCACGTACCATGACTCGCTGCTGTCTTCCTGACAAGTATTCCCTGATCCATTGTAGTGCCTTCCCTGTTATCCCTGCTTGGTCCTCCAGTTTTTGCACCAATCTCTTGTGTGGAACTGTGTCAAACGCCTTCTTGCAGTCCAAGAAAATGCAATCCACCCACCCCTCTCTCTCTTGTCTTACTGCTGTCACCATGTCATAGAACTCCAGTAGGTTTGTGACACAGGATTTCCCGTCCCTGAAACCATGCTGGCTGCTGTTGATGAGATCATTCCTTTCTAGGTGTTCCACCACTCTTCTCCTGATAATCTTCTCCATGATTTTGCATACTATACATGTCAGTGACACTGGTCTGTAGTTTAATGCTTCATGTCTGTCTCCTTTTTTAAAGATTGGGACTACATTTGCTGTCTTCCATGCCTCAGGCAATCTCCCTGTTTCGATAGATGTATTGAATATTGTTGTTAGGGGTACACATAGCGCCTCTGCTCCCTCTCTCAATACCCATGGGGAGATGTTATCTGGCCCCATTGCCTTTGAGGTATCTAGCTCACTCAGAAGCCTCTTCACTTCTTCCTCGGTTGTGTGCACTGTGTCCAGCACTTGGTGGTGTGCCCCACCTCTCCGTCTTTCTGGAGTCCCTTCTGTCTCCTCTGTGAACACTTCTTTGAATCTCTTGTTGAGTTCTTCACATACTTCCCGGTCATTTCCTGTTGTCTCTCCTCCTTCCTTCCTTAGCCTGATTACCTGGTCCTTGACTGTTGTTTTCCTCCTGATGTGGCTGTACAACAGTTTCGGGTCAGATTTGGCTTTCGCTGCTATGTCATTTTCATATTGTCTTTGGGCCTCCCTTCTTATCTGTGCATATTCATTTCTGGCTCTACGACTGTT
>NW_027196720.1:30000-42500 GCF_038502225.1 Cherax quadricarinatus | reverse complement strand
CTTTATTAAGCAACGTTTCGCACAAACTCAGCCTTTTTTTCAAGAAGGGATTCCTGATGGTTCAAAACCTTCCTCCTTCATTTCCTTCTTCCATCCCTTTCCCCCTCCCTCCCTCCCCCTCTTCCCCCTTCCCTCCCTCCCAGCACAAGTTGCTGGTTGAGGTCTCTGATACACTAATGGCTCAGTTGGTAGCGGCGTCAGCTCACACACTGAGTGTAGACGAATGGTTCAGAGAACCGACAAGTTGATAAATTAGACACATGTGCAACACTTGGGTATTTTTAAAGATACCCAAGTGTTGCACATGTGTCTAATTTATCAGACACTGACCAGAACAACAAAAATACTTTTGCTCAATGTTCTCTTATTCGTCGAACCCCCCCCTTCCCCCCCCCCTTTTAACTATCCTTACTGTTTATTGTTTTTGTGATTCTAAGAGTGAATCTAGAGTCACCTTTTTGTGGCTATTGTCTGCCGTATGTGTGTATTATTGACTTTTTTTTTTTTTTGTTAATGACTTTTTGTTATTTGCTGGAACTTTGTGCTTTATGGGTTTTTCCTTGCTAACATGTAGCTTTTTTTGTTGTTTTAGGGTTAATATTTTATTTGAGTCAGTAGGTATAATTGCAGCATAAATAAATGAAATGCTTAGTTAACTCGTGATAACATGCGTGTAAACAAAGCAGGGTGTTCGAACCTATAACAAGTTTTAGGACTTATTTGCCATACGTTCAGATCCTTCCCGTTCCGTGATTTGAAATACTTCGTTGTTCGATCCTTGCTACAAACAAACATATAAAAGAATTTGAACAGTGTATCTTATCTCCCCAAGATAATAGGTGATTATGTAAGCAGCGCTTTCACAATTATTTTAATTATGGGGATGGGAGGCATTTAAACTTAATTCAGGAAACTGGCGCACAAATCCAGTTCCTTAGATCCAGAGCCCCTCACTAGCGTCAGGGAACCTCCCTTGAGGGAAGCGGTTTCAGAAGACGGGACACTCCCCCAGAGGATCAGGAAGAGTAATGCCGAGTAAGAAAAGTGTCTCTAAGAAAGTGTAAAAAAACGAGGGTCTACGCTGAGACAATCTGAGGCGGGGTGGAGGTTGATTGGTCTCTTTTTGATTAAGGGAAGAATTGTATCAAGGGGGAAATCTCTCTCTCTCTCTCTCTCTCTCTCTCTCTCTCTCTCTCTCTCTCTCTCTCTCTCTCTCTCTCTCTCTCTCTCTCTCTCTCTCTCTCGTTCTCTCTCTCTCGTTCTCTCTCGTTCTCTCTCGTTCTCTCTCTCTCGTTCTCTCTCATACACACACATACACATACACACACACACACACACACACACACACACACACACACACACACACACACACACACACACACACACACACACACACACACACACTTGCCATGATCAATGTGTGATCTCCGGTATGAGCTTGGATGTCAGATATGGGGATACCTATTACTCAATAGAGTTCCTCTGTGTGTGTGTGTGTGTGTACTTACCTATTTGTTGTTTTAGGAGTCGAGTCACAGCTCGTGTGTGTACGTCTGTCTGCGTTCCCCTAGTTTTTTTTTTTATTATCACACCGGCCGATTCCCACCAAGGCAGGGTGGCCCGAAAAAGAAAAACTTTCACCATCATTCACTCCATCACTGTCTTGCCAGAAGGGTGCTTTACACTACAGTTTTTAAACTGCAACATTAACACCCCTCCTTCAGAGTGCAGGCACTGTACTTCCCATCTCCAGGACTCAAGTCCGGCCTGCCGGTTTCCCTGAATCCCTTCATAAATGTTACTTTGCTCACACTCCAACAGCACGTCAAGTATTAAAAACCATTTGTCTCCATTCACTCCTATCAAACACGCTCACGCATGCCTGCTGGAAGTCCAAGCCCCTCGCACACAAAACCTCCTTTACCCCCTCCCTCCAACCCTTCCTAGGCCGACCCCTACCCCGCCTTCCTTCCACTACAGACTGATACACTCTTGAAGTCATTCTGTTTCGCTCCATTCTCTCTACATGTCCGAACCACCTCAACAACCCTTCCTCAGCCCTCTGGACAACAGTTTTGGTAATCCCGCACCTCCTCCTAACTTCCAAACTACGAATTCTCTGCATTATATTCACACCACACATTGCCCTCAGACATGACATCTCCACTGCCTCCAGCCTTCTCCTCGCTGCAACATTCATCACCCACGCTTCACACCCATATAAGAGCGTTGGTAAAACTATACTCTCATACATTCCCCTCTTTGCCTCCAAGGACAAAGTTCTTTGTTTCCACAGACTCCTAAGTGCACCACTCACTCTTTTTCCCTCATCAATTCTATGATTCACCTCATCTTTCATAGACCCATCCGCTGACACGTCCACTCCCAAATATCTGAATACGTTCACCTCCTCCATACTCTCTCCCTCCAATCTGATATTCAATCTTTCATCACCTAATCTTTTTGTTATCCTCATAACCTTACTCTTTCCTGTATTCACCTTTAATTTTCTTCTTTTGCACACCCTACCAAATTCATCCACCAATCTCTGCAACTTCTCTTCAGAATCTCCCAAGAGCACAGTGTCATCAGCAAAGAGCAGCTGTGACAACTCCCACTTTGTGTGTGATTCTTTATCTTTTAACTCCACGCCTCTTGCCAAAACCCTCGCATTTACTTCTCTTACAACCCCATCTATAAATATATTAAACAACCACGGTGACATCACACATCCTTGTCTAAGGCCTACTTTTACTGGGAAAAAATTTCCCTCTTTCCTACATACTCTAACTTGAGCCTCACTATCCTCGTAAAAACTCTTCACTGCTTTCAGTAACCTACCTCCTACACCATACACTTGCAACATCTGCCACATTGCCCCCCTATCCACCCTGTCATACGCCTTTTCCAAATCCATAAATGCCACAAAGACCTCTTTAGCCTTATCTAAATACTGTTCACTTATATGTTTCACTGTAAACACCTGGTCCACACACCCCCTACCTTTCCTAAAGCCTCCTTGTTCATCTGCTATCCTATTCTCCGTCTTACTCTTAATTCTTTCAATTATAACTCTACCATACACTTTACCAGGTACACTCAACAGACTTATCCCCCTATAATTTTTGCACTCTCTTTTATCCCCTTTGCCTTTATACAAAGGAACTATGCATGCTCTCTGCCAATCCCTAGGTACCTTACCCTCTTCCATACATTTATTAAATAATTGCACCAACCACTCCAAAACTATATCCCCACCTGCTTTTAACATTTCTATCTTTATCCCATCAATCCCGGCTGCCTTACCCCCTTTCATTTTACCTACTGCCTCACGAACTTCCCCCACACTCACAACTGGCTCTTCCTCACTCCTACAAGATGTTATTCCTCCTTGCCCTATACACGAAATCACAGCTTCCCTATCTTCATCAACATTTAACAATTCCTCAAAATATTCCTTCCATCTTCCCAATACCTCTAACTCTCCATTTAATAACTCTCCTCTCCTATTTTTAACTGACAAATCCATTTGTTCTCTAGGCTTTCTTAACTTGTTAATCTCACTCCAAAACTTTTTCTTATTTTCAACAAAATTTGTTGATAACATCTCACCCACTCTCTCATTTGCTCTCTTTTTACATTGCTTCACCACTCTCTTAACTTCTCTCTTTTTCTCCATATACTCTTCCCTCCTTGCATCACTTCTACTTTGTAAAAACTTCTCATATGCTAACTTTTTCTCCCTTACTACTCTCTTTACATCATCATTCCACCAATCGCTCCTCTTCCCTCCTGCACCCACTTTCCTGTAACCACAAACTTCTGCTGAACACTCTAACACTACATTTTTAAACCTACCCCATACCTCTTCGACCCCATTGCCTATGCTCTCATTAGCCCATCTATCCTCCAATAGCTGTTTATATCTTACCCTAACTGCCTCCTCTTTTAGTTTATAAACCTTCACCTCTCTCTTCCCTGATGCTTCTATTCTCCTTGTATCCCATCTACCTTTTACTCTCAGTATAGCTACAACTAGAAAGTGATCTGATATATCTGTGGCCCCTCTATAAACATGTACATCCTGAAGTCTACTCAACAGTCTTTTATCTACCAATACATAATCCAACAAACTACTGTCATTTCGCCCTACATCATATCGTGTATACTTATTTATCCTCTTTTTCTTAAAATATGTATTACCTATAACTAAACCCCTTTCTATACAAAGTTCAATCAAAGGGCTCCCATTATCATTTACACCTGGCACCCCAAACTTACCTACCACACCCTCTCTAAAAGTTTCTCCTACTTTAGCATTCAAGTCCCCTACCACAATTACTCTCTCACTTGGTTCAAAGGCTCCTATACATTCACTTAACATCTCCCAAAATCTCTCTCTCTCCTCTGCATTCCTCTCTTCTCCAGGTGCATACACGCTTATTATGACCCACTTCTCGCATCCAACCTTTACTTTAATCCACATAATTCTTGAATTTACACATTCATATTCTCTTTTCTCCTTCCATAACTGATCATTTAACATTACTGCTACCCCTTCCTTTGCTCTAACTCTCTCAGATACTCCAGATTTAATCCCATTTATTTCCCCCCACTGAAACTCTCCTACCCCCTTCAGCTTTGTTTCGCTTAGGGCCAGGACATCCAACTTCTTTTCATTCATAACATCAGCAATCATCTGTTTCTTGTCATCCGCACTACATCCACGCACATTTAAGCAACCCAGTTTTATAAAGTTTTTCTTCTTCTCTTTTTTAGTAATTGTATACAGGAGAAGGGGTTACTAGCCCATTGCTCCCGGCATTTTAGTCGCCTCATACGACACGCATGGCTTACGGAGGAAAGATTCTTTTCCACTTCCCCATGGACAATAGAAGAAATAAAAAAGAACAAGAGCTATTTAGAAAAAAGAGAAAAACCTAGATGTATGTATATATATATATGCATGTGCGTGTCTGTGAAGTGTGACCAAAGTGTAAGTAGGAGTAGCAAGATATCCCTGTTATCTTAGCGTGTTTATGAGACAGAAAAAGAAACCAGCAATCCTACCATCATGCAAAACAGTTACAGGTTTTTGTTTCACAGTCATCTGGCAGGACGGTAGTACTTCCCTGGGTGGTTGCTTATACCAGTTTCTGTGTTTGTATGTGGCTTACGTGATCTATTTCTGTCGTGTTTTTAAACCCTTGTATGTTTTCAGGTGTTTCATTTTTTCCCTTGTTTTTCCTCTCTCTTTTTGCTACTGCTACATTACTTATCCCTTTTTTGTGATTTGAATGAGTGTTCAGCTTCCTCCTGTCTCCCTCACACTGGATGCTTTTTTCGTGATGTTCCATCATGAACAACAAAATGGTATACAATACCGACAGGTTGGTAGGTAAGACACATAAGCAACAGTTGGGCAACTTTATTCCGAAACGCTTCGCCTACACAGTAGGCTTCTTCAGTCGAATACAGAAAGTAAGCAGGAACAGTAGAGATGTGAAGACGATGTAATCAGTCCATCACCCTTGAAGTCGTAGAATTTGAGGTTGTCAGTCCCTCAGCCTGGAGATAGTTCCTGACTATGGAACTGAACTTCTCCAGGCTGAGGGACTGACAACCTCAAATTCTACGACTTCAAGGGTGATGGACTGATTACATCGTCTTCACATCTCTACTGTTCCTGCCTACTTTCTGTATTCAACTGAAGAAGCCTACTGTGTAGGCGAAGCGTTTCGGAATAAAGTTGCCTAACTGTTGCTTATGTGTCTTACCTACCATGTTCCATCATACAGGATGAGTTTACTATCTTCCGGCATCAGGTAGAATGGTGTTCTCATTACATTCCATCTTGCAGGATGCTGTTCCCTTCACATTACATCATGCAGGATGGTGTTCCCATCACATTCCATCATGCAGGATGGTGTTCCCATCACATTCCATCATGCAGTATGGCGTTCCCATCACATTCCATCATGCAGGATGGTGTTCCCATCACATTCCATCATGCAGGATGATTTTTCCATCACATTCCATCATGCAGGATGGTGTTCCCATCACATTCCATCATGCAGGATGCTTTTCCCATCACATTCCATCATGCACGATGGTTTCCTCACCACATGGCATCATGTACGATAGTTTTCTCACCACATTCCATCATGCACGATGCTTTTCCCATTACATTCCATCATGCACGATAGTTTTTCCAACACACTCCACCATACAGGATAGCTGCCCTGTCACACTCACTTACGTAGGATAGCTTTGCTGATGATTAATATTTCGTAATTCGACATACAGGTTGGTGTTCATGCAATACTCTAGAGGAATACCCACATTAAACAGAGAGAAATGAAGGTCCTACACGGATATTGCGAAGCAAGCAAGACATTTAGCGTTTGTTCCCAGCCTGTGTGTTGTCCACCTGGAGACAGGAGTTCCAAGGGACGTTGCAGCCCAACGAGCATTAAAAGCTTAACAAGTAGGAGTAACGATGTTAGCTGGGCGACCTGAGGCCGTGAATAACACCCCGACAAAGCCTTTACCTCTGGCTCGTGAGGAACAGCTTAAACTGGAATATTCAGGGTTTTCCTGGGTGACCGTGGTAAGACACAAGGGCCTGTTCACCACCCACTAGTGGTGGGTCACAAGGTCCTGTTCACCACCCACTTGTGGTGGGTCGCAAGGTCATGTTCACCACCCACTAGTGGTGGGTCACAAGATCCTGTTCACTACCCACTAGTGATGGGTCGCAAGGTCCTGTTCACCACCCACTAGTGGTGGGTCACAAGGTCCTGTTCACCACCCACTAGTGGTGGGTCACAAGGTCCTGTTCACCACCCACTAGTGGTGGGTCGCAAGGTCCTGTTCACCTCCCACTAGTGGTGGGTCGCAAGGTCCTGTTCACCACCCACTAGTGGTGGGTCGTAAGGCCCTGTTACCCGCCACTAGTGGTGGGTCGCAAGGTCCTGTTCACCCGCCACTAGTGGTGGGTCGCAAGGTCCTGTTCACCACCCAATAGTGGTGGGTCACAAGGTCCTGTTCACCATCCAATAGTGGTGGGTCACAAGGTCCTGTTCACCACCCACTAGTGGTGGGTCGCAAGGTCCTGTGCACCACCCACTAGTGGTGGGTCGCAAGGTCCTGTTCACCCGCCGCTAGTGGTGGGTCGCAAGGTCCTGTTCACCACCCAATAGTGGTGGGTCACAAGGTACTGTTCACCACCCACTAGTGGTGGGTCGCAAGGTCCTGTTCACCACCCACTAGTGGTGGGTCGCAAGGTCCTGTTCACCCGCCACTAGTGGTGGGTCGCAAGGTCCTGTTCACCACCCAATAGTGGTGGGTCACAAGGTCCTGTTCACCACCCACTTGTGGTGGGTCGCAAGGTCTTGTTCACCATCCACTAGTGGTGGGTCGCAAGGTCCTGTTCGCCACCCACTTGTGGTGGGTCGCAAGGTCCTGTTCACCACCCACTTGTGGTGGGTCGCAAGGTCCTGTTCACCACCCACTAGTGGTGGGTCACAAGATCCTGTTCACCACCAACTAGTGATGGGTCGCAAGGTCCTGTTCACCACCCACTAGTGGTGGGTCACAAGGTCCTGTTCACCATCCACTTGTGGTGGGTCGCAAGGTCCTGTTCACCACCCACTTGTGGTGGGTCGCAAGGTCCTGTTCACCACCCACTTGTGGTGGATCGCAAGGTCCTGTTCACCATCCACTTGTGGTGGGTCGCAAGGTCCTGTTCACCACCCACTTGTGGTGGGTCGCAAGGTCCTGTTCACCACCCACTAGTGGTTGGTTGCAAGGTTCTGTTCACCACCCACTAGTGGTGGGTCGTAAAGTCGCAAATTCCACAGTCACTTAAAACAACGGATATAGCCCCCACTCCATAAAGGTGGCAGCAAAGCATTAGCTAAGAACTATTGACCAATAGCTCTGACGTCCCACATCATAAAAATCTTTGAAAGAGTGCTAAGAAGCAGGATTGCAAATCACCTGGATTCCCAAATTCTGCACAATCCAGGGCAACTTGGGTTCAGGGCAGGTCGCTCCTGCCTCTCACAACTACTGGATCACTATGACATGGCCTTGGATGCACTGGAAGAAAATCAGAATGCAGATGTAATATACACAGACTTTGCAAAAGCATTTGACAAATGCGATCATGGCGTAATAGCCCATAAAATACGTGCGAAATAAATAACTGGGAAAGTGGGGAGTTGGATCTTCAACTTCCTAACAAATCGAACACAGAGAGTAGTGGTCAACAGAGTTAAATCGGAGGCTGCCATAGTGAAGAGCTCTGTTCCACAAGGCACAGTACTCGCCCCTATCTTATTCCATATCCTCATATCAGACATAGACAGAGATATACACCACAGCACCGTATCATACTTTGCGGATGATACTAGGATCTGCATGAGGCTGTCATCTGCTGAGGACGCGGTTAACCTCCAAGAAGATAAAAACAAAGTTTTCCATTGGGCAACGGTAAACAATATGATGTTTAATGAGGACAAATTCCAACTACTCCGTTATGGAAAACTGAAGGAGATAATAACTAGAACAGAGTATACTACTGACTCCGGCCGTACAAGAGAGCGGAAAAATAATGTAAGGGACCTGGGAGTAGTAATGTCTGAGGATCTCACTTTCAAGGATCACAACAGAGCCACGATTGCACGTGCAAAGAAAATGATAGAATGGATAATGAGAACTTTCAGAACGAGAGATGCCAAGCCAATGATGATCCTTTTCAAATCACTTGTTCTCTCTAGGCTGGAATACTGCTGTACATTAACATCAAAGCAGGTGAAATCGCAGATCTAGAGAGTGTACAGAGATCCTTTACTGCACGTATAAGTTCTGTCAAGCACCTTAACTACTGGGAACGCTTGGAAGCACTTGACTTGTACTCGTTGGAACGCAAGAGAGAGAGATATATCATAATCTACACTTGAAAAATCTTGGAAGTAATGGTCCCAAATCTGCACACAGAAATCACTCCCTACGAAAGTAAAAGCCTGGGCAGGCAATGCAAAATGCCCCCAATAAAAAGTAGGGGCGCCATTGGTACACTAAGGGAAAACACCATAAGTGTACGGGGCCAAAACTGTTCAACAGCCTCCCATCAAACATTAGGGCAATTGCCAATAAGCCCCTGGCTGCCCTCAAGAGAGAGCTGGACAGATACCTAAAGTCAGTGCCGGATCAGCCGGGCTGTGGCTCGTACGTTGGACTGCGTGCGGCCAGCAGTAACAGCCTAGTTGCTCAGGCCCTGATCCATCGGGAGGCCTGGTCATGGACCGGGCCGCGGGGGCGTTGATCCCCGGAATAGCCTCCAGGTTACCTCCAGGTTACCTCCAGGTAACCACCCACTAGTGGTGGGTCGCAAGGTCCTGTTCACAACCCACTTGTGGTGGGTCGCAAGGTTCTGTTCACCACCCACTAGTGGTGGGTCACAAGGTCCTGTTCACCACCTACTAGTGGTGGGTCATAAGGTCCTGTTATCCGCCACTAGTGGTGGGTCGCAAGGTCCTGTTCACCACCCACTAGTGGTGGATCGCAAGGTCCTGTTCACCCGCCACTAGTGGTGGGTCGCAATGTCCTGTTCACTACCCACTAGTGGTGGGTCGCATGGTCCTGTTCACCACCCACTAGTGGTGGGTCGTAAGGTCCTGTTCACTACCCACTAGTGGTGGGTCGCTAGGCCCTGTTCACCACCCACTAGTGGTGGGTCGCAACGTCCTGTTCACCACCCACTAGTGGTGGATCGCAAGGTCCTGTTCACCCGCCACTAGTGGTGGGTCGCAATGTCCTGTTCACCACCCACTAGTGGTGGGTCGCATGGTCCTGTTCACCACCGACTAGTGGTGGGTACCAAGGTCCTGTTCACCACCCACTTGTGGTGGGTCGCAAGGTTCTGTTCACCACCCACTAGTGGTGGGTCACAAGGTCCTATTCACCACCCACTACTGGTGGGTCGTAAGGTCCGGTTTACCACCCACTAGTGGTGGGTCGCAAGGCCCTGTTCACCACCCACTAGTGGTGGGTCGCAAGGTCCTGTTCACCACCCACTTGTGGTGGGTCGCAAGGTCATGTTCACCACCCACTAGTGGTGGGTCACAAGATCCTGTTCACTACCCACTAGTGATGGGTCGCAAGGTCCTGTTCACCACCCACTAGTGGTGGGTCACAAGGTCCTGTTCACCACCCACTAGTGGTGGGTCACAAGGTCCTGTTCACCACCCACTAGTGGTGGGTCGCAAGGTCCTGTTCACCTCCCACTAGTGGTGGGTCGCAAGGTCCTGTTCACCACCCACTAGTGGTGGGCCGCAAGGTCCTGTTCACCAAACACTGGTGGTGGGTCGCAAAGTCCTGTTCACCACCCACTAGTGATTTGTTGCAAGGATCTGTTCACCACCAACTAGTGGTGGGTCGTAAGGACCGGTTCACTACCCACTAGTGGTGGGTCGCAAGGTCCTGTTCACCACCCACTAGTGGTGGGTCATAAGGTCCTGTTATCCGCCACTAGTGGTGGGTCGCAATGTCCTGTTCACCACCCACTAGTGGTGGGTCGCAATGTCCTGTTCACCACCCACTAGTGGTGGGTCGCAATGTCCTGTTCACCACCCACTAGTGGTGGGTCGCAAGGTCCTGTTCACTACCCACTAGTGGTGGGTCGCTAGGCCCTGTTCACCACCCCTACTTTTAATTGGGGGCATTTTGCATCGCCTGCCCAGTCTTGTACTTTCGTAGGGAGTGATTTCTGTGTGCAGATTTGTGACCATTCCTTCCAAGATTTTCCAAGTGTAGATTATGATATATCTCTCCCTCCTGCGTTTCAACGAGTACAAGTCAAGTGCTTCCAAGCGTTCCCAGTAGTTAAGGTGCTTGACAGAACTTATACATGCAGTAAAGAATTTCTCTACTCTCTCTAGATCTGCGATTTCACATGCTTTGAATGGAGATGTTAATGTAAAGCAGTATTCCAGCCTAGAGAGAGCAAGTGATTTGAAAAGGATCATCATTGGCTTGACATCTCTCGTTTGGAACGTTCTCATTATCCATCCTATCATTTTCTTTGTACGTGCGATCGTGGCACTGTTGTGATCCTTGAAAGTGAGGTCCTCAGACATTACCACTCCCAGGTCCCTTACATTATTTTTCCGCTCTATTGTATGGCCAGAGTCTGTAGTATACTCTGTTCTAGTTATTATCTCCCCCAGTTATCCATAACAGAGTAGTTGGAATTTGTCCTCATTGAACATCATATTGTTTACCGTTGCAGATCCTAGTATCATCCGCAAAGGATGATACGGTGCTGTGATGTACATCTCTGTTTATGTCTGATATGAGGATGAGGAATAAGATGGGGGCGAGTACTGTGCCTTGTGGAACAGAGCTCTTCACTATGGCAGCCTCCGATTTAACTCTGTTGACCACTACTCTTTGTGTTCGATTTGTCAGGAAGTTGAAGATCCATCTCCCCACTTTCCCAGTTATTCCTTTAGCACGTATTTTATGGGCTATTACGCCATGATCGCATTTGTCAAATGCTTTTGCAAAGTCTGTGTATGTTACATCTGCATTCTGATTTTCTTCCAGTGCATCCAAGGCCATGTCATAGTGATCCAGTAGTTGTGAGAGGCAGGAGCGATCTGCCCTGAACCCATGTTGCCCTGGATTGTGCAGATTTTGGAAATCCAGGTGATTTGCAATCCTGCTTCTTAGCACTCTTTCAAAGATTTTTATGATGTGTGACGTCAGAGCTATTGGTCAATAGTTCTTAGCTAATGCTTTGCTGCCACCTTTATTTAGTGGGGGCTATATCCGTTGTTTTAAGTGACTGTGGAATTTCACCCATGTCCAAGCTCTTCCTCCATAGTGTACTTAGGGCACGCGAGAGGGGTTTCTTGCAGTTTTTAATGAAAACAGAGTTCCACGAGTCTGGGCCCGGGGCTGAGTACATGGGCATGTTGTCAATGGCATTTTCGAAATCTATCGGAGTTAGGGTAATATCGGAAATCTGGCATACATTTATAGAGTTTTGAGGCACATTCATGAAGAAATCATTTGGGTCGTCGATCCTCAGACTGATTAGTGGTTCACTAAACACAGAGTCGTAAGGTCCGGTTTACCACCCACTAGTGGTGGGTCGGAAGGTCCTGTTCATCACCCACTTGTGGTGAGTCGCAAGGTCCTGTTCACCACCCACTAGTGGTGTGTCGCAAGGTCCTGTTACCCGCCACTAGTGGTGGGTCGCAAGGTTCTGTTCACCACCCACCAGTGGTGGGCCGCAAGGTCCTGTTCACCAACCACTAGTGGTGGGTCGCAAGGTCCTGTTCACCACCCACTAGTGGTGGGTCGCAAGGTCCTGTTCACCACCCACTAGAGGTGGGTCGCAAGATCCTGTTCATCACGCACTAGTGGTTGGTTGCAAGGTTCTGTTCAATATCCACTAGTGGTGGGTCGTAAGGTCCGGTTCACCACCC
>NW_027196720.1:0-27500 GCF_038502225.1 Cherax quadricarinatus | reverse complement strand
TGCCATCTTATTGTGATATCAACTGTTGTCTGCCATCTTATTGTGAAATCACCTGTTGTCTGCCATCTTATTGTGATATTACCTGTTGTCTGTCATCTTATTGTGATATTACCTGTTGTCTGTCATCTTATTGTGATATTACCTGTTGTCTGTCATCTTATTGTGATATTACCTGTTGTCTGTCATCTTATTGTGATATCACCTGTTGTCTGTCATCTTATTGTGATATTACCTGTTGTCTGTCATCTTATTGTGATATCACCTGTTGTCTGTCATCTTATTGTGATATCACCTGTTTACTGTGATCTTATTGTGATATCACCTGTTTACTGTGATCTTATTGTGATATCACCTGTTTACTGCGGTCTTATTGTGATATCACCTGTTTACTGTGATCTTATTGTGATATCACCTGTTTACTGTGATCTTATTGTGATATCACCTGTTTACTGTGATCTTATTGTGATATCACCTGTTTACTGCGGTCTTATTGTGATATCACCTGTTGTCTGTCATCTTATTGTGATATCACCTGTTGTCTGTCATCTTATTGTGATATTACCTGTTGTCTGTCATCTTATTGTGATATCACCTGTTGTACTGTGATCTTATTGTGATATTACCTGTTGTACTGTCATCTTATTGTGATATTACCTGTTGTCTGTCATCTTATTGTGATATCACCTGTTGTCTGTGATCTTATTGTGATATTACCTGTTGTCTGTCATCTTATTGTGATATTACCTGTTGTCTGTCATCTTATTGTGATATTACCTGTTGTCTGTGATCTTATTGTGATATTACCTGTTGTCTGTGATCTTATTGTGATATCACCTGTTGTCTGTCATCTTATTGTGATATCACCTGTTGTCTGTCATCTTATTGTGATATTACCTGTTGTCTGTCATCTTATTGTGATATTACCTGTTGTCTGTCATCTTATTGTGATATTACCTGTTGTCTGTCATCTTATTGTGATATTACCTGTTGTCTGTCATCTTATTGTGATATTACCTGTTGTACTGTCATCTTATTGTGATATTACCTGTTGTCTGTCATCTTATTGTGATATGACCTGTTGTCTGTCATCTTATTGTGATATCACCTGTTGTCTGTCATCTTATTGTGATATCACCTGTTGTCTGTATTACCTGTTGTCTGTCATCTTATTGTGATATCACCTGTTGTCTGTCATCTTATTGTGATATCACCTGTTGTCTGTCATCTTATTGTGATATTACCTGTTGTCTGTCATCTTATTGTGATATCACCTGTTGTCTGTCATCTTATTGTGATATCACCTGTTGTCTGTCATCTTATTGTGATATTACCTGTTGTCTGTCATCTTATTGTGATATTACCTGTTATAGGTAGTAGGTTGGTAGACAGCAACCACCCAGGGAAGTACTACCGTCCTGCCAGATGACTGTGAAACAGAAACCTGTAACTGTTTTGCATGATGGTAGGATTGCTGGTTTCTTTTTCTGTCTCATAAACACGCTAGATAACAGGGATATCTTGCTACTCCTACTTACACTTTGGTCACACTTCACAGACACGCACATGCATATATATATATATACATACATCTAGGTTTTTCTCCTTTTTCTAAATAGCTCTTGTTCTTCTTTATTTCTTCTATTGTCCATGGGGAAGTGGAAAAGAATCTTTCCTCCGTAAGCCATGCGTGTCGTATGAGGCGACTAAAATGCCGGGAGCAATGGGCTAGTAACCCCTTCTCCTGTAGACATTTACTAAAAAAGAGAAGAAGAAAAACTTTATAAAACTGGGATGCTTGAATGTGCGTGGATGTAGTGCGGATGACAAGAAACAGATGATTGCTGATGTTATGAATGAAAAGAAGTTGGATGTCCTGGCCCTAAGCGAAACAAAGCTGAAGGGGGTAGGGGAGTTTCGGTGGGGGGAAATAAATGGGATTAAATCTGGAGTATCTGAGAGAGTTAGAGCAAAGGAAGGGGTAGCAGTAATGTTGAAGGATCAGTTATGGAAGGAGAAAAGAGAATATGAATGTGTAAATTCAAGAATTATGTGGATTAAAGTAAAGGTTGGATGCGAAAAGTGGGTCATAATAAGCGTGTATGCACCTGGAGAAGAGAGGAATGTAGAGGAGAGAGAGAGATTTTGGGAGATGTTAAGTGAATGTATAGGAGCCTTTGAACCAAGTGAGAGAGTAATTGTGGTAGGGGACCTGAATGCTAAAGTAGGAGAAACTTTTAGAGAGGGTGTGGTAGGTAAGTTTGGGGTGCCAGGTGTAAATGATAATGGGAGCCCTTTGATTGAACTTTGTATAGAAAGGGGTTTAGTTATAGGTAATACATATTTTAAGAAAAAGAGGATAAATAAGTATACAAGATATGATGTAGGGCGAAATGACAGTAGTTTGTTGGATTATGTATTGGTAGATAAAAGACTGTTGAGTAGACTTCAGGATGTACATGTTTATAGAGGGGCCACAGATATATCAGATCACTTTCTAGTTGTAGCTACACTGAGAGTAAAAGGTAGATGGGATACAAGGAGAATAGAAGCATCAGGGAAGAGAGAGGTGAAGGTTTATAAACTAAAAGAGGAGGCAGTTAGGGTAAGATATAAACAGCTATTGGAGGATAGATGGGCTAATGAGAGCATAGGCAATGGGGTCGAAGAGGTATGGGGTAGGTTTAAAAATGTAGTGTTAGAGTGTTCAGCAGAAGTTTGTGGTTACAGGAAAGTGGGTGCGGGAGGGAAGAGGAGCGATTGGTGGAATGATGATGTAAAGAGAGTAGTAAGGGAGAAAAAGTTAGCATATGAGAAGTTTTTACAAAGTAGAAGTGATGCAAGGAGGGAAGAGTATATGGAGAAAAAGAGAGAGGTTAAGAGAGTGGTGAAGCAATGTAAAAAGAGAGCAAATGAGAGAGTGGGTGAGATGTTATCAACAAATTTTGTTGAAAATAAGAAAAAGTTTTGGAGTGAGATTAACAAGTTAAGGAAGCCTAGAGAACAAATGGATTTGTCAGTTAAAAATAGGAGAGGAGAGTTATTAAATGGAGAGTTAGAGGTATTGGGAAGATGGAGGGAATATTTTGAGGAATTGTTAAATGTTGATGAAGATAGGGAAGCTGTGATTTCGTGTATAGGGCAAGGAGGAATAACATCTTGTAGGAGTGAGGAAGAGCCAGTTGTGAGTGTGGGGGAAGTTCGTGAGGCAGTAGGTAAAATGAAAGGGGGTAAGGCAGCCGGGATTGATGGGATAAAGATAGAAATGTTAAAAGCAGGTGGGGATATAGTTTTGGAGTGGTTGGTGCAATTATTTAATAAATGTATGGAAGAGGGTAAGGTACCTAGGGATTGGCAGAGAGCATGCATAGTTCCTTTGTATAAAGGCAAAGGGGACAAAAGAGAGTGCAAAAATTATAGGGGGATAAGTCTGTTGAGTATACCTGGTAAAGTGTATGGTAGAGTTATTATTGAAAGAATTAAGAGTAAGACGGAGAATAGGATAGCAGATGAACAAGGAGGCTTTAGGAAAGGTAGGGGGTGTGTGGACCAGGTGTTTACAGTGAAACATATAAGTGAACAGTATTTAGATAAGGCTAAAGAGGTCTTTGTGGCATTTATGGATTTGGAAAAGGCGTATGACAGGGTGGATAGGGGGGCAATGTGGCAGATGTTGCAGGTGTATGGTGTAGGAGGTAGGTTACTGAAAGCAGTGAAGAGTTTTTACGAGGATAGTGAGGCTCAAGTTAGAGTATGTAGGAAAGAGGGAAATTATTTCCCAGTAAAAGTAGGCCTTAGACAAGGATGTGTGATGTCACCGTGGTTGTTTAATATATTTATAGATGGGGTTGTAAGAGAAGTAAATGCGAGGGTCTTGGCAAGAGGCGTGGAGTTAAAAGATAAAGAATCACACATAAAGTGGGAGTTGTCACAGTTGCTCTTTGCTGATGACACTGTGCTCTTGGGAGATTCTGAAGAGAAGTTGCAGAGATTGGTGGATGAATTTGGTAGGGTGTGCAAAAGAAGAAAATTAAAAGTGAATACAGGAAAGAGTAAGGTTATGAGGATAACAAAAAGATTAGGTGATGAAAGATTGGATATCAGATTGGAGGGAGAGAGTATGGAGGAGGTGAATGTATTCAGATATTTGGGAGTGGACGTGTCAGCGGATGGGTCTATGAAAGATGAGGTGAATCATAGAATTGATGAGGGGAAAAGGGTGAGTGGTGCACTTAGGAGTCTGTGGAGACAAAGAACTTTGTCCTTGGAGGCAAAGAGGGGAATGTATGAGAGTATAGTTTTACCAACGCTCTTATATGGGTGTGAAGCATGGGTGATGAATGTTGCAGCGAGGAGAAGGCTGGAGGCAGTGGAGATGTCATGTCTGAGGGCAATGTGTGGTGTGAATATAATGCAGAGAATTCGTAGTTTGGAAGTTAGGAGGAGGTGCGGGATTACCAAAACTGTTGTCCAGAGGGCTGAGGAAGGGTTGTTGAGGTGGTTCGGACATGTAGAGAGAATGGAGCGAAACAGAATGACTTCAAGAGTGTATCAGTCTGTAGTGGAAGGAAGGCGGGGTAGGGGTCGGCCTAGGAAAGGTTGGAGGGAGGGGGTAAAGGAGGTTTTGTGTGCGAGGGGCTTGGACTTCCAGCAGGCATGCGTGAGCGTGTTTGATAGGAGTGAATGGAGACAAATGGTTTTTAATACTTGACGTGCTGTTGGAGTGTGAGCAAAGTAACATTTATGAAGGGGTTCAGGGAAACCGGCAGGCCGGACTTGAGTCCTGGAGATGGGAAGTACAGTGCCTGCACTCTGAAGGAGGGGTGTTAATGTTGCAGTTTAAAAACTGTAGTGTAAAGCACCCTTCTGGCAAGACAGTGATGGAGTGAATGATGGTGAAAGTTTTTCTTTTTCGGGCCACCCTGCCTTGGTGGGAATCGGCCAGTGTGATAATAAAAATAATAATGAACTAAATAAATAGGATATATATATATATATATATATATATATATTTGAGGAAACTTAAGACACATGGAATAGGAGGAAAATTTTTTTCCTGGGTAGAGGCGTGGTTGACAAATAGGCAGCAGAGAGTTTGCGTAAATGGGGAGAAATCAGAATGGGGGCACGTCACAAGCGGTGTTCCACAGGGGTCAGTGTTGGGGCCCTTGTTGTTCACAATTTACGTAAAGGATATAGATGAGGGAATAAATAGCGACATAAGCAAATTTGCTGATGACACCAAAATAGGCCGTCCAATTCATTCTAATGAGGACATTAGAGCACTCCAGGATGATTTGAATAGACTGATGCAGTGGTCGGAGAAGTGGCAGATGCAGTTTAATATTGACAAATGCAAAGTTCTAAATGTTGGACAGGAAAATAACCATGCCACATATAAACTAAATAATATAGGTCTTAATACTACTGATTGCGAAAAGGATTTAGGAGTTCTGGTTAGCAGAAATCGAGAACCAAGACAACAGTGCATTACTGTTCGCAATAAGGCTAACAGAATCCTTGGCTTCATATCTAAAAGTATAAATAATAGAAGTCCTCAGGTTTTTCTTCAACTCTTTATATTCTTGGTTAGGCCTCATTTAGAATTATGCTGCACAGTTCTCGTCACCGTATTACAGAATGGATATAAATGCACTGGAAAACATACAAAGGAGGGTGACAAAGTTGATCCCATGTATCGGAAATCTTCCCTATGAGGACAGACTGAGGGCCCTGAATCTGCACTCTCTCGAAAGGCGTAGAATTAGGGGTGATATGATTGAGGTGTATAAATGGAAAACAGGAATAAATAAAGGGGATGTAAATAGCGTGCTAAAAATATCTAGCCAAGACAGGACTCGCAGCAATGGTTTCAAGTTGGAAAAATTCAGATTCAGGAAGGATATAGGAAAGCACTGGTTTGGTAATAGAGTTGTGGATGAGTGGAACAAACTCCCGAGTACCGTCATAGAAGCTAAAACGTTGTGTAGTTTTAAAAATAGGTTAGATAAATACATGAGTGGGTGTGAGTTGGACCTGACTAGCTTGTGCTAGTAGGTCTGATGTCGTACTCCTTCCTTAAGTGGATGTGACCTGACTGGGACATGGACCTGAGACCTGTAACACTTGAAAACGAGTACCTCTTGGCGGTAGGCAACGAGGGAGATTTATTTTGTGTTAGTGAGTATACTAGTGAGGAAACAGAGGTGTTGAGTTTCATAAACATCGCGAAACAATAAGGTTGAAGCAAGTCATGCGTCAATAAAATACACGAGAGTTCTTATTTCGCCTAATAAAATGCACCAGGTTTATACTTTTCATCGCGTAAAACTGAACGAATAAGCCACAGGTAGTAAAATCAGCGGGAAAATATATGGTTGGCCAGTAATATGGGTTACGAAATGTTTCCTTTCAGTTGGGTATCTCCAAGATTGATGGATTGATTACTTCGTCTTTACTTCGCTACTACACTTGCTATCTCTGTATCTGACTGAAGAAGCCTAATGTGTAGGCGAAAGGTTTCAACAATTACGATACCCAACTGTTGCATTTGCGTCTTACTCATCGCAATGATTTATGCATGTAGCTCTGAGAAAAGTGTGAGAAGCACCTGGGTTGTTCGTGAATAACTGGGACGGGCATAACACAAACTTTTCGCTCGTGGAGTGATTTAAGAAGTCGAGAGAAAACGTTTGACTCATTGAGAGCCTTATCACGTCATGGGTGCCAATATTTCGCTCGATGACAACGTCATCACAAGACTTCATGAAATTCTCCTCGAGCGAAACGTCTCAGCAGAGGCTTGCTCTAAGTGTGTGCATAACCCAACGTTTCGACATTATCTGTACTTGCTGAATTTTCCAATGTTAGGTGAGTTTGTCAAGTTGCTCGGTAATAATAAATTCGAGTACACTGACGGTGAAATACACATGACGATGAAACAAACACCACGTGCAGTTTATGGCAGTTTATTGAGGCTCCGAAATATCGTCTTAATAAAATGCCTTAGGCCTCATATTGTGACGCATTCAAATGCTAAATTCTCTTCGAATTTGCTTTATGGTGTTGGGGGTCTGGATGACTGCTGCTTCTAGACTGCTGCTTCTAGTCGAGTTGTCTTCCTTGATGAGTTCTGGGTGTGAGACCTGTCCATGAAATGTTCATTTTTCATTTCTGTTTCTATAACAAGCTTTGTGATATATATATATATATATATATATATATATATATATATATATATATATATATATATATATATATCACATATATAATTTGAGGAATTGTTAAATGTTGATGAAGATAGGGAAGCTGTGATTTCGTGTATAGGGCAAGAAGGAACAACATCTTGTAGGAGTGAGGAAGAGCAAGTTGTGAGTGTGGGGGAAGTTCGTGAGGCAGTAGGTAAAATGAAAGGGGGTAAGGCAGCCGGGATTGATGGGATAAAGATAGAAATGTTAAAAGCAGGTGGGGATATAGTTTTGGAGTGGTTGGTGCAATTATTTAATAAATGTATGGAAGAGGGTAAGGTACCTAGGGATTGGCAGAGAGCATGCATAGTTCCTTTGTATAAAGGCAAAGGGGATAAAAGAGAGTGCAAAAATTATAGGGGGATAAGTCTGTTGAGTATACCTGGCAAAGTGTATGGTAGAGTTATTATTGAAAGAATTAAGAGTAAGACGGAGAATAGGATAGCAGATGAACAAGGAGGCTTTAGGAAAGGTAGGGGGTGTGTGGACCAGGTGTTTACAGTGAAACATATAAGTGAACAGTATTTAGATAAGGCTAAAGAGGTCTTTGTGGCATTTATGGATTTGGAAAAGGCGTATGACAGGGTGGATAGGGGGGCAATGTGGCAGATGTTGCAGGTGTATGGTGTAGGAGGTAGGTTACTGAAAGCAGTGAAGAGTTTTTACGAGGATAGTGAGGCTCAAGTTAGAGTATGTAGGAAAGAGGGAAATTATTTCCCAGTAAAAGTAGGCCTTAGACAAGGATGTGTGATGTCACCGTGGTTGTTTAATATATTTATAGATGGGGTTGTAAGAGAAGTAAATGCGAGGGTCTTGGCAAGAGGCGTGGAGTTAAAAGATAAAGAATCACACATAAAGTGGGAGTTGTCACAGTTGCTCTTTGCTGATGACACTGTGCTCTTGGGAGATTCTGAAGAGAAGTTGCAGAGATTGGTGGATGAATTTGGTAGGGTGTGCAAAAGAAGAAAATTGAAAGTGAATACAGGAAAGAGTAAGGTTATGAGGATAACAAAAAGATTAGGTGATGAAAGATTGGATATCAGATTGGAGGGAGAGAGTATGGAGGAGGTGAATGTATTCAGATATTTGGGAGTGGACGTGTCAGCGGATGGGTCTATGAAAGATGAGGTGAATCATAGAATTGATGAGGGAAAAGGGTGAGTGGTGCACTTAGGAGTCTGTGGAGACAAAGAACTTTGTCCTTGGAGGCAAAGAGGGGAATGTATGAGAGTATAGTTTTACCAACGCTCTTATATGGGTGTGAAGCATGGGTGATGAATGTTGCAGCGAGGAGAAGGCTGGAGGCAGTGGAGATGTCATGTCTGAGAGCAATGTGTGGTGTGAATATAATGCAGAGAATTCGTAGTTTGGAAGTTAGGAGGAGGTGCGGGATTACCAAAACTGTTGTCCAGAGGGCTGAGGAAGGGTTGTTGAGGTGGTTCGGACATGTGGAGAGAATGGAGCGAAACAGAATAACTTCAAGAGTGTATCAGTCTGTAGTGGAAGGAAGGCGGGGTAGGGGTCGGCCTAGGAAAGGTTGGAGGGAGGGGGTAAAGGAGGTTTTGTGTGCGAGGGGCTTGGACTTCCAGCAGGCATGCGTGAGCGTGTTTGATAGGAGTGAATGGAGACAAATGGTTTTTAATACTTGACGTGCTGTTGGAGTGTGAGCAAAGTAACATTTATGAAGGGGTTCAGGGAAACCGGCAGGCCGGACTTGAGTCCTGGAGATGGGAAGTACAGTGCCTGCACTCTGAAGGAGGGGTGTTAATGTTGCAGTTTAAAAACTGTAGTGTAAAGCACCCTTCTGGCAAGACAGTGATGGAGTGAATGATGGTGAAAGTTTTTCTTTTTCGGGCCACCCTGCCTTGGTGGGAATCGGCCAGTGTGATAATAAAAATAAATACAATACATATAATATATATATAATATATATATAATATATATATTAATATATATATAATATATATATAATTGTACAAATATTTAAGCTAGTTGACCCTGCAGTTCTATCATGAGTGACAGCAGATTCATTACGCGATAATATATGTGCTGAAATGAATGTCTGGAACCACTTTGAAAATATGACAGGATTAATGGAGAGGGATAATTAGTTACAGCAGAGTTACCCCTCCCACCATTCTCCCCTCCTCACTTTACGGTCACCCCCGTCCCTTAACACCTTCGCCCTCTCCTCCACCCTTCCACATGTCCTGTAACCCCCTACCTCATATCACGACTATCTAACTTACACCCACCATGTCTTCCCTCTCCTTTTTCTCCTTCCCCCACCTCTACACTCACCCCTACCACCTCTCTTTTCTCCAAAACCTAATCAGCTGCGAGGCAAAAGAAAAGACAGATGATAGAATGGAGAGACGGATGTTCATGATACAAGAACGAATGTGACATAGAAGAACGCTGATAAGGGAGAAACATGTGGGTGCTAAAGATAGTTTTTGACGCTGATGAATAACAAAGATGTTGATATACTAGAGTTCTGGTTTTCGTCATTTTCCTTTTCATTTTTAGTGCCTCCCAGTGTGCTACTACCCAGTGTACTAGCTCGGTTCGTAGTGCACTCAGCTCACACACTGAGTGTCCGTGGTTCGATCCCTGGTACGGGTGGAAACATTGGGGGTATTCCCTTACGACACCTGCTATCCCCGTTCACCTAGCGGTAAGCAGGTACCTGGGTATTAGTTGGCTTGTGTGGGTCTTATCATGGGCGACAAAATTAACCTACGTTGCCCGAAATACTCTGTCTAATCAGGGGTTTTCTATATAGCATGTCACTTATGTCAGCTTGGTTTGTATAAGCTGTACCATGTACTTGAAGATGTAAAGATTATTTTTATTATAAGCGTTAAAATGGATGGAAACATTATGAAGATGCTTATTAGGTCTGAGAGTTACATTTTGGAATAAAACTTAGCTACGTTTCTGTCTTATTCCATCACACAGGATTATTTATACACGAGAGGGCAGGTTAGGTTAGTGATGAATGGTTTTGAAAACCGACAAGTTGAAGAATTGAGACACTTATGCAACACATGGGAATCTTTATTGAAGAAACGTTTCGCCACACAGTGGCTTCATCAGTCCAATACAAAGTAGAAGTGAGTAAGGAGAGTAGAAGTTTGAGGTAATCAGTCCCTCAACTTCCTACAAGAGTGATGGACTGAACACATCGAATCCAGGTTGAGGGACTGATTACCTCAAACTTCTACTCTCCTTACTCACTTCTACTTTGTATTGGACTGATGAAGCCACTGTGTGGCGAAACGTTTCTTCAATAAAGATTCCCATGTGTTGCATAAGTGTCTCAATTCTTCAGGTTAGGTTAGGTAAGGCTCGTCAGTAAACAGAACAAGTGTCTCCTGACGCAGGTCTTAATCATATGATGACCCGCATTCGGAGCTTTTGGTCATCTGACCGAGGTCTTCCACTGACTAGAAATTTGAGTCTGAGCTAGGAGGCTTCAATAGGGCAATAAGTAGCTGTACGAGAAGGATTGATTTATTCGGTATTCGTGAGCGAAGAGAATCTGAGGAAAGTATAAAGAAGACCTAAGAGACTGTGGAAATGTTTTAACAAACGCGAGTAATGATATACAAACATCATATAGTGCAAAGGACAGAGGAGGTGACAGCTGACCTAAAGCTCGAGCTGCGGGTCCCGAAACACTTGTCCTGTTTCCTGACAAACCTTATTTAACCTAAGGGGTGTAGAAATCACAAGAGACCAAACGCAGTGAAAGTACAGTGAAGAGTCACTATTCTGACAACTAAATTTAGGGTAGAAACTATGAAGGAAGTAGATCAAACTCTATCTTACGACACTGTCATATAAAATGCTTAAAAAACACGCAGAAACGTAGCGGGATGCATAACATACTCAGCTAATAAGGGAACACGACAAATGGACACTGTATTTCAAGAAATATTAAACGGATATGGTTCATTCAGAGCAAGATGTGGAAAAGGCCTCGTCCTCCGTCCGCTAATTTCAGTCCAGGATCTGATCAGCCAGACTGTTGGTAACTGTCAAAAAGGCACAGCAGACGCAAGAATTATTCGAGTTAAGACTTAAATTATACAAATATAGGACCAAGGACTGCAGATCAACACTAGCAAACTCGAATAAGTAAATGCACTCACAGGCACACTTTTAAGTACACGAAACACGAACACACTTTCACATACAAACACATGCATGCGCGCGAACACACACACACGCACGCACACATACATACATACACACACACACACACACACACACACACACACACACACACACACACACACACCACACATACACACACGCACACACACACACACACACACACACACACACACACACATACACGCATCACACACACACACACACATACACGCATCACACACACACACACACACACACACACACACACACACACACACACACACATACACACACACACACACATACACACCTACCAAACCCCCAACACTCGTACACACCCCAACACACAAACCACACACACGTTACATTGATAATATCAGCAAAGGAAATACGACCCCCGCAAGGCACGGACTTTAGATAAACTAAATCGTAACTATGCCTCCCAGCGGGGAGATTAACACAGTGTTACATACTGGCAAGATATTGGTAGTGTGTGTGAGAATTAACTCAGCTAGCGAGCTAGAGTAACCTTACAGAAGTCAGCGTACGGCCTCCAGGGGCAAGCAAGTCACAATGAACTGTTACTGATGATTCTACCAGTGATATATATATATGTCGTGCCGAATAGGTAAAACTTGCAATTTGGGCTTAAATAGCAACGCTCTTCTTGCCGAATAACGCAAGGGAGAATTTGTGTTTGCAATAATTTTGCAAATATTGTTCTAAACCTAACGAAAGAAATATATTTTGTTTGTTTATTACTAAATTACTGTAAACTTATCTAAAATATATTAGTTGATTAGGTAAGTTTTCTAAGATTCTTTTTGTGCAAAATTATTAATTTTTACATTAGCATAAATAAAAAAAACGTCATTAAACGTATAAGAGAAAAATTTTCAAAGGTTTTAATTTTAAATGAGTTCTTGCTAATTGACCAGTTTTACCTATTCGGCACATTATATATATATATATATATATATATATATATATATATATATATATATATATATATATATATATATATATATATATATATATATTAATTATCACACTGGCCGATTCCCACCAAGGCAGGGTGGCCCGAAAAAGAAAAACTTTCATCATCATTCACTGCATCAATGTCTTGCCAGAAGGGTGCTTTACACTACAGTTTTTAAACTGCAACATTAACACCCCTCCTTCAGAGTGCAGGCACTGTACTTCCCATCTCCAGGACTCAAGTCCGGCCTGCCGGTTTCCCTGAATCCCTTTATATATATATATATATATATATATATATATATATATATATATATATATATATATATATATATATATATATATATATATATATATATATATATGTCGTGCCGAATATGTAAAACTGGTCAATTAGCAAGAACTCATTTAAAATTTAGTCCTTTCTGAAATTTTCTCTTATACGTTTAAAGATATATTTTTTTCATTAATGTTAATGTAAAACATTTAATTTTGCACCAAAAGAATCTTAGAAAACTTACATAACCTTACTATAACAAGAATAATTTATTTTAGCCTAACCCAACTAAATATATTTTAGATTTGTTTACAGTAATTTAATACTAAACAAACACAGTGAAATATATTTTTTTCGTTAGGTTCAGAATGATTTTGGCGAAATTATTGCATACACAAATTTTCGCTTGTCCTATATGGCAAGATGAGCGTTGCTATTTAAGCCAAGATCGCAAGTTCTGCCTATTCGGCACGACATATATATATATATATATATATATATATATATATATATATATATATATATATATATATATATATATATATATATATATATATATATGAGAGATCCATTTGTCCTACCTTTCGTCTTCACCTTCATTAACATGCAGTAGATGCAATGGAAGCTTTCCAGTTTCTTTTTGCATAAAATTCACTTCGAGAAAATCGCTGCTTCAATCGTGCTTGCTTTCCCCTCGTCTTCATCTCCTTCGCCCTTACTTACTTCCCCTCACCTCATCTTCCTTACCTGCAATCAATCAAGGATCAAGATTATGGCTCTAGCCTTCCGCGTTGATCAGAAGTAATTGACCAGGCAATCATAAGACTCCTTCAGCTTTGTCTCGTGCAAAAACAACGGGGAGAATGTTTGCCTCTGTGTGTGTGTGTGTGTGAGAGAGAGAGAGAGAGAGAGAGAGAGAGAGAGAGAGAGAGAGAGAGGGTACGCTACGTTATTAGTTGATGCAAGAGAATGGAACAGTATGCGAAATTTAGTTGCTACAGCTGCTTCTGTATGTGTTTACGATAGTTGCAGCAGTAACAGCAGCATCAGTAACAACAGTAGCAGCAGCAGCTGCTGCTTCATTAACTGTACAGAAGTTTCAGCTTCTTTTGTAGTGGGTTTAAAATAGTTACAGCTACTGAAGCAAAGTACTGACACTAGTTAGAACAGCCATTGTGGTATGATTACGGCAGTTGTGTCTACTTATCTAAAGAAAAACTTTCTAATACACAGAGACTATCCTGAAAACTTTGCACAGACCACCATGATCTACGACGGTTTGCTCTTTTTTTTTTTCCTCAGACAAGGAAGAATTGGCTGTGTTTGGGTCATTCCCTTAATGAGCTCAGACCTGTGGTGAGTCATTCCTTGCTGAGTTATGGCGCTGACACGCAGACAGATAAAAGTTAAAGGGATATCAGCGACACAGTCAAAGATATGACGGAACTGAAACTGCGAAAAGCAAGTACGAAACATTTTGTGTGTACTCGCCTATTTGTGGTTGCAGGGGTCGATTCACAGCTCCTGGCCCCGCCTCTTCGCTAGTCGTTACTAGGCCCACTCTCCCTGCCCCAAGAGCCTTTATCATGTTCCTCAGATTTTCCTTGTTTCAAGGTATTTACTCCTTTCTCTTTTGTCTAATCTTCATTTGCTTCTCTCCCACCCCGGTCTTACATTTTTTCCATGTTCTATTTTTCTTCTCCTTTTCTTACATTGCCTATTCAGTTATGGGTTGTGTTTGCAAATTCTCATCTTCGTTGTATTTCTTTGTGTTCGCCGAGTGCTCTATTTACAATTTAATCTTGAAGGATCTACCATGAGTCCTTTGCTTTCTGTAAACACAGGTTACTAGAATCAGTTGGAGACATCATGGTGATCCGGCTACCACTTGGTGTGCGGTGGTGCTCTGATTCTTGAGGAGTTAATGAATGGCTGACTCGATCACCTCGTCCGAGATCACTGTTCTAACAAGCTAGGCTTTAACTGGTTCACACTTTATTGTGATCAATAGTTCTCTGTTAAAGTGTGAATATTGTGCATTAGTGAATTGATGGCAGGTGAATATATGTAAGTTGTGGGCTCTTAATGTAGCTACGCTGTACGATATTTAAAAACTCTGTCTCTTCTAATGGAAAGAGGGAGGGGGTCATAACCCCCTTGGTTGCACCTGCATCTGCCAGTGTGGCAAAGAGAGACAGAGGGGACTCAGCCTCCTTTGCCGCTTGCCCTCTGTTGGAGTTTTTTTTCCACATGAATCGTGCAGTATTTTGCCGAATCTAACGACTTTCAATGTTGAGTGATTCTTGTAACATTGCTACTGACTGTTGCTGATAACACAACCCAGTACAACAGATTTGCAACTATCTTGCAACAGACTTGCTCCTGAAACATTTCTCATTCGGTATCTTTATATTTTCTCATATTTTACAACTATTTTCTTCTCTCTTTTTTAAGCCTGTTTTGTGCACCCATACACTATCATGTAGTGGTCGTTTTCTCCCAGAAGTTTCTTTTATTCTACTGAATTGTTAACATATCCAATAAAGTAACGTTCTGACACATATTTCTTAAATTTTAACACTTCACATATTTAAAAAAATCTTATAAAATGTGCAGCAAAATGTAAGAATTAAGATAATTTATCTTTAAAATAATGATTTTTTAGTCAAAATATACTAATTTTAGTGGCTGTTATCTGGATCTTGGCTTCACTGGATAATAGTGCTTCTCATGGCTTATTTTCTGCATTCATCATTCACTTGAATGGTGAGTCCGCTAGTTTAGCTTTCCATGTCTCCCGTTTATCATGGCTGTTTAGTTTCCAGTTTGTTTCTCCCTAGTTAAAGCCTCCTTGGATTTTGAATTTTGATGTTCTTTTATTTGCTGCTAATACTCTCATTCCAGTCATGTTTATAGTAGTTTTATTATTGTCCTCGTATTCTTTTATGAGCTTCCAGTTACATGCTGGAAAATTTTAGCGTTCGCGACGTTAATCATAGTTTATATTTTTCTTAATACGTAAACTATAAGTCCTCGGCATTTTTTTTCTCTCTGTTTCTTCATATTTCAGTGTTTTCTTATATATATATGTAACTAATTTTCATCCATCTCTTCTATCTCTTTTTGTCATTTGTTATTTATCTATGAAATCTGTCCCCATTTTTGCTTCATTCATTTTATTTCTGTTGCTCTTATATCTAGATTCATTTCAGAGGTTTTAATTCGCAGTTTTACTGCAAATTCCGTCAGCATGTATGTACAGAACTTTGATTAAGTTTTTGATGGGCTACAATATCACTTGCGTTTTTTTTTTTATGTTGGGGCAGGTGAGGTGGGAGGGAGGGAACAGACGGGTATGGAGGTGAGGAAGGGGTGAGTATTGCAGTAGTGGGTAGGGTGTCGTTTGTGGGATAGGTTTGAGGAGGTAACAGATGGGTGATTGATTTAGAATTTTTAGATTTAGTAAACGAGTGAAACCGCGTCGGTGGGGATGGGGTGCGGTGAAAGAAGGGTTCCCATTAATGAAGGTAGAAGGAGAAACGGTAGGTTTAGGAGCAGCCTGGAAGGGTGAGGGGAGATGGGAGCATTACTTTCTCCATTTATTCAAGGAGGAGGGATGGGAATGGGTAGGTAACATTATTTATTGTGAATGATATTGTCTTTCCCACCCCAAATGTAACACATACTTTTACACTCGTGTCTGTTTCCTCTTTTTCCTATCCATATTTTACTCTGGAAAAACGTTATCGTTTTCAATGGAGAACTTTTGTTTCCCCCTTCGTCAGTATTTTTATGACATTTCATGGCTGAAAATCACTTAAAGTATCTGACTTTTGCTGTACAGTTGCTCGACTTTTGTCTCTGCTTATCCCATTACTCCCGCTTTTATGTTTTCTAGGAATCCTTGATCTTTCCTGTGTTTGTCTTTTGTCTCTGTTTTGCTGTGCTATATTGAGTTCTTATACGTATATTGCCCTGCCTCGCTGACACCTTGTGTGTTGTCCTGCCTCGCTGACACCTTGTGTGTTGTCCTGCCTCGATGACACCTTGTGTGTTGTCCTGCCTCGCTGACACCTTATGTGTTGTCCTGCCTCGCTGACACCTGGTGTTACACAGTCTCGTTTTGGGTTTCCTAGAGCATGTAATTGCTTATCTTTTATATTGCAGCGATCATGACAGTCTCATTCATTACGTTTGTCTATTCTGGATCATCTTTCGGCAATTCTGCAAACGTTTTCATTCGTTCAAAATCTAATACTTGCGCATTTGCTTCCTCTTTTTCCCATTTCTTTTATCACCCTCTCTGATGTTCTTATCTGTTCCCGTTCTCTAAGCGTGTGACATTCCTTATTAAACTTGTCTTCTATATTTTCTCTTTCCCATATTGCATTATTTCTTCTATTTTCAATCGTAATCTATCTTCCATTTGGTTTAATCTCTCTCTTATAATCCATGCCGACCTGCCGCATCAGCGTTACTTTCTCAGCCATTTACTTACTGCTAAATGACCAGGTGTAGTAAGTCTAACACTGCCTTTGTCTTCTCGCTGTAAGACATTGCAATCACTTACATTTGCGTCTCAACACACATGAATCAGCTAACAAACAAGACTAAGTGAACCTATTGTTTATTTTTTTTAATCTCTAATCTCTTCCGCGTTTCAGATTTTTCTGAATATGAGCTGCTATTAATCCCTCCTCCTTTCAAACTCAAGATACTGTGCTTCAAATTATCTGAGAAAGAAGCAGGTGAAGACCATTCTCTCTGTAACCAGTGTCTTACACACTCTTACAGACAACTGTCCGAAGTTACTTCTTCATTCCGATAGTAATTCAGATTTCCTTAGAACATACTACTTAAGTTCCATCTCCATGAACCCATTATATCAGGATTCCTTACAGAAAACTCCCTAAAGTCCCGTCTCCAAGCAGCCAGTTTCTGAGACTTCCTTACAGAACACTTTCTAAAGTCAAGCTTCCATGCAGCCAGTTGCTGAAGTCCTGTCTTCATGCAACCAGTTCCTGAAGTTCTGTCTTCATGCAACCAGTTCCTGAAGTCCTGTCTTCATGCAACCAGTGCCTGAGACTTCCTTACCGAATACTGCATAGTCCCGCCTTCAAGCAGCCAGTTGCTGAGATTTCCTTACAGAACACTGCCTAAAAGTCCCGTCTTCAAGTACACTCAGCTGACAGCCATATCACTCGAGAAAAATAATGAAAAACATTCCTAGGGTCAAAAAGATAGAGGAAAACTAGACTGTATATCTAAGACCTTTTACCGGAATTCATTTAAGATAATGGAGAGTCCATCTGGGAACAGAGCTTCCTTCCTCTCTCATGATAGGCGTGTGTTGGCGACACGGAGGCGCTTGGTGCTGTGGGTGTGGTACTCGTATTTAAGGGCGCTGTGTTGTGGGCGTGGAGTTCGTGCTTGTGGGGATGTGCTGAAGACTGTGGGGTTAGTGGATGTGTTTGTGAATGTGGTGCTGTGGGCGGGTTTATGTGGGAGAAGTACTTGTGGGCATGGTGGTGTTTGTGCTAGTGGGCGTGGTGGTGATGTTTGTACTAGTGGGCGTGGTGGTTGTGTTTGTGCTAGTGGGTGTGGTGGCTGTGTTTGTACTAGTGGGCGTGGTGGTGATGTTTATACTAGTGGAAGTGGTGGTTGTGTTTGTACTAGTGGGCGTGGTGGTTGTTTGTGCTAGTGGGCGTGGTGGTGGTGTTTGTACTAGTGGGCGTGGTGGTTGTGTTTGTGCTAGTGGGCGTGGTGGTGGTGTTTGTAATTATTAGGAGTAGTCGACACAGCAACAGCAGCAGACACATCATCATTATCATCGGCAGCAGCAACACGAAAAGAGAAAAACCAGAACGAGCAGCAGACGCAAAAGCAACGGCAGCAGACAGCGTGGGAGAGCAAGCAATCGGGTGCTGAGAGATGCTGCCTGGTGGTGCTGCCTTGCAGTCTAGACCACGTCGTAACAGAGAATTAAACTCAGAGCTGCAAGCAGAGACGGAACATCCGCTCCCACCGTATATTGGGAAGCCTGTCTGTCTCCTTCGCTTTGTGTCTGTATGTCTCTCAGTGATCTCTCTGCCTGATGTCAGTCTGTCCGTCTTTGCCTCCCTATCTGCCTGTCTCTCTGCCTAACTGCAAGTCTGTATGTCATTGTATGCCTATCTGCCTAGCTCTTTGCCTGTCGGTCTGCTTGTCTCTGTTTGTGTGTGTGTCTGCCTCTATCTTTGTATTTAAATCTGCCTCTTTTCTGACTGTTTTTTTTAATCTGGCTTTGGTCAGATAAATTCAATAGTGAAAACAGTACATTATAACCACATAAGTGGGATCTTAAGCTTCCATGAATATTTTAGAATACATACGACTTCTAATCTTCACATTAGACATTCCATATAAAGTTGGTAAGCATATCTAAAATAAGATATGTATAATATATATATATATATATATATATATATATATATATATATATATATATATATATATATATATATATATATATATATATATATATATATATATGTTTGTTCCCATAGGCTCAGAGACGCTTGGCTCATGGTGAAAGAATGCATCTAAATTCCTTAAGGAGCTGGGAAAAAGACTCATCAGGGTAACTAGGGATCCCAGGGCAGCTAGTTTTCTGTTCCAGCGGCTCAGTGCGGCTGTTCAAAGGGGTAATGCCTGCTGTATTTTTGGCACACGCCCCAGCTCTGAGGAGCTGGATGAGACTTTCGCCTTATAATCGGTGATACACACGTAGCATGTACTTTATATGCCACCTTTATATCAACAATGTATCTCTTAAATCTTCTGTACCATATTATTCAATATAATATATATATATATATATATATATATATATATATATATACATATATATATATATATATATATATATATATATATATATATATATATATATATATATATATATATATATATATATATACGATAGGTTAGGAAGCACGATAATTATGTGCTTCGTTATCGCCAGTAAACGACTTAAGTGGAATAGTTAGAAACTCGTGTGCTAAACTGGCAAACTTCAAAATGGCTCTCAGATATATGGATAATGAAATGCTAAACTAATTGCTCTCGTTGTTAAGAAATATGAAATGAGAAGAGAGATGGAAGAGAGTGCTTTGCCGGTGGGCAGGTGGAGAAGAGGTGTTATAATACGAAGTTTTAAAATCATGTGTGATAAGATTGATTTTTTTGGTAACGTAAATAGGATGGTTGAGAGGTTGAGGCCTAGAATTGAAAACCAGTGGTGAAAAAGTGGTACACAAGGGAAGCTTAGACTAATCTTTCACTAATAGACTGTGGGAATGGTTTTATTTATCTATTACTGGGAAAATGAAGAAAATGATATATAGAAAGCACTGAAGGCAAGATATGCCGATGGCCTCGAGAAAAGTGAACGGTAGCTTTTTGAAATTCCTATTCACCACACGTACAACTGGTCCTCGAGTACCTACAACAAGAGTGGAATCCTTGCCGAATTAGAAACCAGGGACTGAATGTCTCTTGAAGATGAATTAAACATCAGTGACACATCTGGTTGTCAAACTCATCATCTTTTCATCTTATTTACCAGTGATATACATCAATTTCGTATTACTTTTGGGGAAATATGAAGAGAACACAGGATCAAGGCAGAAACATCGAAGAGCACACATTCTTTCACACAAAAGGGACCAACATGAGGGAACAGAAGCCGAAAACTACACAAGCCATCGAAACTACATTTCTGTAAGATCTGGAAAGAGGGCAAAGACATAGTGGGGACTGCTGTCTAAATTCTACAAGGCACTGGACACGAAGATAACATCGTCTCAGTATTTAAGCAACGGTGCAGACAGACCTGAACTACATGAGAGACAAATAACTGAACGACAGAAAACGAACACTTGACCACAAAGAATGAACAGACAGACGTGGATAACAATCCACTGCCTTAGATTGTAGCAACAAGTAGCAGGAGAAATTAGTAGCCTAAGACATGCGGGGAAACCACGTCAGACTCACTACAGATCTACTGGAAACCAGTTGATCCGTGGTGAGACTGACTTGGCAGAGCCCTGCAGCTGCCTCAGTATCCTACCTCTCTCAAGGGCAGGCACCTTACATGCCCTACACACCCACCACCTCAAGCTGACCACATCATGAGGAGCCAGTCTATCAGCATGCTGTCGGCCAACATTAGAGGTTTCATTACTAATGTTGGAGAGCTCACACATAGCTTTGTGAACACTCGACGTCCCGACATGATAGCTGTTGTTGAAACATTTTTGGATGACAGGACTCCAGAAAATTTTGCAAGAATTGCTGGCTACACCTCATGGATGAGAAGAGACAGGCAAGGGCAAGGAGGTGTTGCTGTGTGCTTCTCTAAAAGTGTTCATGCCCAGCACATTGATGTTGCCACCCCTACACATCTTGAAATGATGTTCTTCAAGCTCTGCATACACACTAGTACCTCTGTACTATCATGTGCAATGTACAGACCTCAGTGGCAACATGCAGACCCCATCAACTTCCTAATGGAAAATATTGACTCCCTTCTGCTACAACACAACTGTCAACATATCATAATTGTAGGTGACCTCAACGAACACCTTATACAGAGTGACTTTGATGACCTTCTTGCAGTATTTGACATGAGAAACTTTGTTGATTTCCCAACTCACATCTCTGGCTCCTCCCTTGACCCAGTAGTGAGTGATCTGGCAGAAGACATAGTCACTTGTCAACCCCTCGGCTACGTTGGACCGTCTGACCACAAGGATGTTTTTACGACACTTAAGATCCCAACAGAACGAGGTGAGGAGTCCACACGCACAACCTGGCTATGGGAAAGAGATAATTGGCCAGCCCTTTGCTCTGAGCTTGCCACCACCGATTGGAATGCTCTTCTCCAAGGGGTTGTTGACAGCCAAGTGAAAGCCTTCACTGGACACATCCTTAACCTACAACAAGAACACATTCCTCACCGGCAATATGTGATAAAGCCTACAGATCAGCCTTGGTTTGGTTTTCGTTGTAGAGAGGCTGCTACTGCTAAGTACAAAGCATGGCGAAGGTATAAGAGACATCCTACCACCTATAACAGGAACTTGCACAGGCAAGCCTGTAGGCATATGGGTGACGTTCAAAAGTGGGTCATTGCTAAATGGGAGGTGGACACTAAAAGAAAGCTAGCATCAGGTAGGGTAGGCTCCAAAACCTTGTGGTCGCTGGTCAAGGACAGACAAGGTTATCTGCCTGATGAACTCATTCCACCTCTAAATCGACAGGATGGGACCACCTCTACTAGTAGTCAAGATAAAACGGACCTCTTTGCTGAACACTTTGCTACCAAAATGCAAGTTCCTGATCCAGCAAGGGACCCTCCTTGGCTTGCTGCAAGAACTGTGTCAAAACTGTCAGTGGTGACAATAAAGCAGGAGGAGGTGCATTTCCTTCTTAAATCGCTTGACCAAGAAAAGGCTGTGGGCCCAGACAAGTTGGGCCCAAGATTGCTGAGATCTTGGGATCTTAATACTTAGGAATTCTTCGCTTGCCTAATTCTTGGGCACAACCTACTTCCACATTGAACAAATGTAACGCCACCTATGACTGCTGCACCTCTCCTGCCATACGGGTTATAAGCTGATTCTCCGCTCATCTGCCGTATTCTACTCAAGATTGATGGACTGAACACATCGACTCAAGGTTGAGGGACTGATTCTCCTCCTGTTCTTCAAGTTTCTCCTATGTATGGACTGATGAAGCCACTGTGTGGCGAAACGTTTCCTAAATAAAGATACCCAAGAGTTGCACATGTGTCTAATTTATCAGAACATCACTCCATCTGAGATCGTATATACTCGAGTATGGAACACATTCGCACAGCATAATGATGTCAACGAGATAAAGTCAGTTGATCACATGAAAATGCTGGCCCACAGATGACTCCAACTTCATCCTGTTCCCTACTTGTATGTCTGATACAATAAAAATGCTTTCAAATGAGATGATGTAGGTAAAAGCTCTTAGCTTGCCAATAAAGTTAGGAAATTTAGAAGTTTCAGAGGAACTGGGTGCTAGCGACCACAAATCAATTACATTTAGCATTGAATGGAAGTATGATAGTAGGGATAACTCAGTAACAGTCCCAGATTTTCGCTTAGCAGATTACGATGGGCTTAGAGAACACTTATCATCTGTTGACTGGGGTAACGAAGAGAGCTATCAATATGACAGTTTTCTGAACACAATACATGCTGCTCAAAGAACGTTTATCCCTTATAAAGAAATTAGATCAAATAGAAATGACCCAAAATGGATGAATAATAGGCTGAAATATCTACTAGGGCATAAGAAAGGAATTTATAGGCGTATCAAAAGAGGCGAGGGTCATCTTATGAATCAGTATATTGACATTAAGAGGGACATTAAAAAGGGGATAAGAAAAGCTAAAAGGGACTATGAAATTAAAGTTGCTAGGGATTCTAAAACTAACCCAAAAAGTTTTTTCCAGGTATATAGAACAAAAGTCAGAGATAAGATAGGTCCCCTTAAAAATAACTATGGGCATCTTACTGACAAAGAGAATGAAATGTGCTCGATTTTAAATAATTATTTTCTCTCGGTTTTTACACAGGAAGACACTAATAATATTCCGGTAATTAATTTTTATAGTGGGCCAGAAGAAGATAAATTATGTAACATCACAGTCACTAGTGAAATGGTTGTGAAGCAGATAGACAGACTGAAGCAAAATAAGTCACCGGGTCCTGATGAGGTTTTTTCAAGGGTTCTAAAGGAATGCAAAATGGAAGTCTGTGAACCATTAACTAATATTTTTAATTTATCTCTTCAAACAGGTGTAGTGTCTGATATGTGGAAGATGGCTAATGTAATTCCTATTTTTAAAACAGGGGACAAGTCGTTACCGTCAAATTACCGCCCAATAAGCCTGACCTCAATTGTAGGCAAATTACTAGAGTCAATTATAGCTGAGATTATAAGAAGCCATCTCGATAAGCATAGCTTGATTAATGATACTCAGCATGGATTCACAAGAGGCCGGTCTTGTCTAACTAATTAAGAACATAAGAACATAAGAAAGGAGGAACACTGCAGCAGGCCTGTTGGCCCATACTAGGCAGGTCCTTTACAATTCATCCCACTAACAAACATTTGACCAACCCAATTTTCAATGCCACCCAAGAAACAAGCTCCGATGTGCAAGTCCCTCTCAAATCCAACCCCTCCCACTCATGTACTTATCCAACCTAAATTTGAAACTACCCAAAGTCCTAGCCTCAATAACCCAACTAGGTAGACTGTTCCACTCATCAACTACCCTATTTCCAAACCAATACTTTCCTATGTCCTTTCTAAATCTAAACTTATCTAATTTAAATCCATTACTGCGGGTTCTCTCTTGGAGAGATATCCTCAAGACCTTGTTAATATCCCCTTTATTAATACCTATCTTCCACTTATACACTTCGATCAGGTCTCCCCTCATTCTTCGTCTAACAAGTGAATGTAACTTAAGAGTCTTCAATCTTTCTTCATAAGGAAGATTTCTAATGCTATGTATTAATTTAGTCATCCTACGCTGAATGTTTTCTAACGAATTTATGTCCATTCTGTAATATGGAGACCAGAATTGAGCTGCATAATCTAGGTGAGGCCTTACTAATGATGTATAAAGCTGCAGTATGACCTCTGGACTTCTGTTGCTTACACTTCTTGATATAAATCCCAGTAATCTATTTGCCTTATTACGTACGCTTAGGCATTGCTGTCTTGGTTTAAGGTTGCTGCTTACCATAACCCCCAAGTCCTTTTCGCAATCTGTATGGCTAAGTTCTACATTATTTAACTTATAAGTGCTAGGGTTATGGACACTCCCGAGCTTCAGAACCTTGCATTTATCTACATTGAACTGCATCTGCCACTTTTCTGACCAAGAGTAGAGTTTGTCTAAATCCTCCTGAAGTTCCCTAACATCTACGTTTGAATCAATTATCCTACCTATCTTCGTGTCATCGGCGAATTTGCTCATATCACTAGTAATTCCTTCATCAAGATCATTGATATATATTATAAACAACAACGGGCCCAAGACTGATCCCTGTGGAACGCCACTTGTTACTGATCCCCACTCGGATTTAACCCCATTTATGGACACTCTCTGCTTCCTGTCTGTGAGCCATGATTCGATCCACGAGAGCACCCTTCCCCCAATGCCATGAGCTGCTACTTTCTTCAACAGTCTTTGGTGCGGAACTCTATCAAATGCCTTACTAAAATCTAAGTAAATAATATCAAATTCTTTATCGTGGTCAACAGCCTCAAAAGCTTTACTGAAGAAAGTTAATAAATTAGTTAGACAAGACCGGCCTCTTGTGAATCCATGCTGAGTATCATTAATCAAGCTATGCTTATCGAGATGGCTTCTTATAATCTCAGCTATAATTGACTCTAGTAATTTGCCTACAATTGAGGTCAGGCTTATTGGGCGGTAATTTGACGGTAACGACTTGTCCCCTGTTTTAAAAATAGGAATTACATTAGCCATCTTCCACATATCAGACACTACACCTGTTTGAAGAGATAAATTAAAAATATTAGTTAATGGTTCACAGACTTCCATTTTGCATTCCTTAAGAACCCTTGAAAAAACCTCATCAGGACCCGGTGACTTATTTTGCTTCAGTCTGTCTATCTGCTTCACAACCATTTCACTAGTGACTGTGATGTTACATAATTTATCTTCTTCTGATCCACTATAAAAATTAATTACCGGAATATTATTAGTGTCTTCCTGTGTAAAAACCGAGAGAAAATAATTATTTAAAATCGAGCACATTTCATTCTCTTTGTCAGTAAGATGCCCATAGTTATTTTTAAGGGGACCTATCTTATCTCTGACTTTTGTTCTATAGACCTGGAAAAAACTTTTTGGGTTAGTTTTAGAATCCCTAGCAACTTTAATTTCATAGTCCCTTTTAGCTTTTCTTATCCCCTTTTTAATGTCCCTCTTAATGTCAATATACTGATTCATAAGATGACCCTCGCCTCTTTTGATACGCCTATAAATTCCTTTCTTATGCCCTAGTAGATATTTCAGCCTATTATTCATCCATTTTGGGTCATTTCTATTTGATCTAATTTCCTTATAAGGGATAAACGTTCTTTGAGCAGCATGTATTGTGTTCAGAAAACTGTCATATTGATAGCTCTCTTCGTTACCCCAGTCAACAGATGATAAGTGTTCTCTAAGCCCATCGTAATCTGCTAAGCGAAAATCTGGGACTGTTACTGAGTTATCCCTACTATCATACTTCCATTCAATTCTAAATGTAATTGATTTGTGGTCGCTAGCACCCAGTTCCTCTGAAACTTCTAAATTATTAACAAGGGATTCATTGTTTGCCAGAACTAAGTCAAGCAGGTTATTACCCCTTGTAGGTTCTGTCACAAACTGCTTCAAAAAACAATCCTGAACTACTTCTAAGAAATCGTATGATTCTAAATTCCCAGTCAAGAAATTCCAATCAATATGACTAAAGTTAAAGTCTCCTAGAATTACTACATTATCGTGCCTTGTGGCCCTAACAATTTCCTCCCATAGTAGTCTCCCCTGGTCCCTATCTAAATTTGGGGGACGGTATATCACACCTAAAATTAATTTTTCATGCCCCTCTGAAAATTCTATCCAAACAGACTCTGTATGTGTTACTTCAGACTTAATACCCGTTTTTATGCAACAGTTCAAGCGATCTCGGACATACAATGCCACCCCACCCCCCTTCCCGATACTTCTATCTACTTGGAACAATTTAAAACCCTGAATGTGACATTCTGCAGGCATGTCCCGACTTTTTGAATTAAACCACGTCTCAGTAATGGCAAATACATCTATGTTACCTGCACTAGCAACTAGTCTCAACTCGTCCATCTTATTCCTAGCACTGCGACTATTTGTGTAATAAATATTTAATGACCCTCCTCTCTCTTTACCCTTCCTGCTCCTTTCTGTTATTCCACTAAACCTATTACTGTCCTTGTCAATTAGTGCCACTGGCTTTCCAATATCCACCTCATTTTGCCTATTACTAGTTCTCCTAGTACTCATGTTACTACCCTGCGACTTCACAGTTTTCCCGCCAAAACCCATACCACTAACTATTCCTAGTTTAAAGACCTAACAGCTCCCTCCACTGCGTTGGCCAGTGCTCCCACCCCACACCTAGATAAGTGAACCCCATCCCTGGCATACATGTCATTTCTGCCATAGAAGAGGTCCCAGTTGTCAATGAATGTTACCGCATTTTCCTTACAGTATTTGTCCAGCCAGCAATTGACACCAATTGCTCTGGACAACCATTCATTTCCAACTCCTCTCCTTGGCAAAATGCCACATATGACAGGTTTCCCACCCTTCCTCCTAATTATCTCTATTGCTGACCTATACCTGCTAATCAGGTCCTCACTCCTACGTCTGCCAACATCGTTGCCTCCAGCACTGAGACAGATAATAGGATTGCTCCCATTACCTCTCATGATGTCATCCAGACGGCTAACAATATCCTTCATCCCAGCCCCAGGAAAACACACTCTCTGCCTCCTACTCCTATCCTTCAAGCAGAATGCCCTATCCATGTACCTAATCTGGCTATCCCCAACAACAACAATGTTTTTACCTTCCTTGGCGTCGTCCGTCGTGATGCTCCGAGTAGTCGACTCACATTCGCCAGGTAGCATTACACCACTTGTAGAATTCGTCAAGACGTTCTCGATGGTCTTCGTTGGGGTTTCTAGGGATGTCT